>NC_134235.1:1024341-1237439 GCF_965152275.1 Natator depressus | reverse complement strand
CCCCCTCCGGCAGGACGTCCGGCTGCTGAACGCCGGGAAGCAGCCGCAGAAGGCGGCCGAGATCGAGCGGGACCTGGACAAGGCGGACGCCATGATCCGCCTGCTCTTCAATGATGTGCAGGCCCTGAAAGACGGGCGCCACCCTCAGGGCGAGCAGATGTACCGCAGGTAACAGGCCCAGCCAGGGCCCCGCCCCTGCCCCGGGGGGTGGGGCCCAGCCAGAGCCCCGCCCCTGCCCCGGGGGGTGGGGCCCAGCCAGAGCCCCGCCCCTGCCCCCGGGGTGGGGCCCAGCCAGAGCCCCGCCCCTGCTGGAGGGGCGGGGCTGTGACAGAGCCACAAGCCTGGTGCTCTCGCACGGCCCCTGGGAGGACCCCTTCAGTGTGTCAGCCCCCTGCAGGTCACACTCTGTCACTGGGGTCAGCCCCCCAGCTTCACCATCTGCGGGGACTGACCCTTGGAACCTTCAGCTCCCCTGGGTCCCGCCGTGAGCTCCCTGCAGGGAGTCCACCTGGATTGAACACCATGGGGAACCTTACACACCCAAAGGGAGCAAAGCACCCCCAGTTTCCTTTATCTGGAGTGACTCTCAGCCTGGGGGGTTATTAGGTGTCTGGAACTCAGCGTAGGGAGTCCTTCGCTAACACAGACGGGAAAGTTACAGCAAAGTCCAGCCGGGTCAGTCCAGAGCTCTCCGAGCCTTCTCTAGTCCCAGTCCAGCAGCCCCCCACTTAACAACCCCACCTGGCCCCTGCTCTGTCCTTTGTCCTTGTTCCTCGGGAAACCTGGTCACTTGGCCTCCTCCTCAGCCCTTTGTTCTCCAGCTCGTCACACCGGGCTGGCATCCTGCCGAGAGTCAGTTAGGGCTTGTAAGTCGACAAAACAAAAATCACCAAAGGGTGTTCACACTTGCTCCCTCTGTAGACAGATCATGTCCACACTGGGGACATCATCATCGACAGGGTGAGCACTGCACCGTGGGTATGTATCCCACAGGGCAGCGTTGTGGGAAGGAAGAGCTGAGCGCTGCCGAGAGCAGCTTCCTGAGTAGCTCTGGGAGCGCTCTGTGCTGAGGAACGGCAAAGCCGCTCAGCCGTCTGTCCCCATCCGGCTGCAGCAGCCATCTGTGTTCCTAGTGCCTGGCAGAACAGCAGCAGTCCAATGATTTGCTCTTTGTTTCTTCCCCAAAGGGAGCAGCACCGCACAGATACTTCCCAGAGCTTTGAAAGGGGAGGGGCGCATGCCTGCAGGGCAGCAGAGATCACGACACTGAGCAGAGCGATCAGGGCAGGCATTGTGGGAGACTGGCGGAAGCCAGTTCTGTGGACAAAACCATCAGCCGTGTCTACACTGGGTCTTTGTCGACAATAAAGGGAGGCGAAAAGACAAAAGTCTTTCATGGGGGTGGAAGTTTTTGGTCACCAAAATTGGGCATTTTTTGCGACAAAAGTCCCATTGTAGTGTGTATGCTCTTGCTGTTTTGTCACCAAAAGGCAGTTTTTGGCGACAAAACTTGCCAGTGTAGACAAACCCTTAGTTACTAGGTACCAAGTGTCTGGGTAATTGGAGTGGGCATTGTCTCTGCCGGGCTCTCCATGAGAAAGGCCAAAAGCCATGTAGAGTTGGACCTTGCAAAGGGAATTAAAACCAATAGTAAAAGGGCTTATAGCTACATATATAAAAAGAAAACAAGGAAAGAAGAAGTGGGACCGCTTAACACTGAGGATGGAGTGGAGGTTAAGGATAATCTAGGCATGGCCCAATATCTAAAAAAATACTTTGCCTCAGTCTTTAATGAGTCTAATGAGGAGCGTAGGGATAATGGTAGGACGACAAATGGGAATGAGGCTATGGAGGTAGATATCACCACATCCGAGGTAGAAGCGAAACTTGAACAGCTTAATGGGACTAAATCGGGGGGCCCAGATAATCTTCATCCAAGAATATTAGAGGAACTGGCACATGAAATTGGAAGCCCACTAGCAAGAATTTTTAATGAGTCTGTAAACTCAGGGGTTGTACCGTATGACTGGAGAATTGCTAATACAGTTCCTATTTTTAAGAAAGGAAAAAAAAGTGATCCGGGAAACTACAGGCCTGTTAGTTTGACATCTGTAGTATGCAAGGTCTTGGAAAACATTTTGAAGGAGAAAGTGAAGGACATTGAGGCCAGTGGTAATTGGGACAAAATACAACATGGCTTTACAAAAGGTAGATCGTGTCAAACCAACCTGATCTCCTCTGTAGCTCACGAAAGCTTATGGTCAAATAAATTTGTTAGTCTCTAAGGTGCCACAAGTCCTCCTTTTCTTCTTTGAGAAGGTAACAGATTTTTTAGACAAAGGGAACACAGTGGATTTAATTTACCTCGATTTCAGTAAGGCATTTGATACGGTTCCACATGGGGAATTATTAGCTAAATTGGAAAAGATGGGGATCAATATGAAAATTGAAAGGGTGGATGAAAAAAATAAGGAACTGGTTAAAGGGGAGACTACAGGGTCACACTGAATGGTGAACTGTCAGGCTGGAAGGAGGTTACTAGCGGAGTTCCTCAGGGATTGGTTTTGGGACCAATCTTATTTAAACTTTTTATTACTGACCTTGGCACAAAAAGCGGGAATGTGCTAATAAAGTTTGTGGATGACACGAAGCTGGGAGGTATTGCCAATACAGAGAAGGACCGGGATATCATACAGGAGGATCTGGATGACCTTGTAAACTGGAGTAATAGTAATAGGATGAAATTTAATAGTGAGAAGTGTAAGGTCATGCATTTAGGGATTAATAACAAGAATTTTAGTTATAAGCTAGGGACGCATCAATTAGAAGTAACAGAGGAGGAGAAGGACCTTGGAGTATTGGTTGATCATAGGATGACTATGAGCCGCCAATGTGATATGGCCGTGAAAAAAGCTAATGCGGTCTTGGGATGCATCAGGAGAGGTATTTCCAGTAGGGATAAGGAGGTTTTAGTACCGTTATACAAGGCACTGGTGAGACCTCACCTGGAATACTGTGTGCAGTTCTGGTCTCCCATGTTTAAGAAGGATGAATTCAAACTGGAACAGGTACAGAGAAGGGCTACTAGGATGATCAAGGAATGGAAAACCTGTCTTATGAAAGGAGACTCAAGGAGCTTGGCTTGTTTAGCCTAACCAAAAGAAGATTGAGGGGAGATATGATGGATATCTATAAATATATCAGGGGGGTAAATACCACGGAGGGAGAGGAACTATTTAAGCTCAGTACCAATGTGGACACAAGAACAAATGGATAAAAACTGGCCATCAGGAAGTTTAGACTTGAAATTAGACGAAGGTTTCTAACCATCGGAGGTCTTTGGTTTTACCCCACTGGCGAACCACAGGTCACACAAGCAATTCCCTTAGACGCTCCAGTTCCCAGTATCACCACCAGTGCCCCTCGTTATGGGGATGAATGGTTATGAAACCAACACCCCAGCAAAAGAAAAGAGGTTCTCTCGATCCCAAAGGACCAAGCCCCAGACCCAGGTCGATATACAAATCAGATCTTACCCCCAAATCACGCTGTCGCCAATCCTTTCGAATCTAAAATCTAAAGGTTTATCCAGAAAAGGCAAAGGATAGAGACGAGAGCTAGAATGGGTTCAATGGAATCAATGACAGACAGTCATGGCCAAGTTCTTGGTTCAGGCTTGCAGCAGTGAGGGAATAAACTGCAGGTTCAAATCCAGTCTCTGGGGAACATCCACAGCTGGGATGGGTCCTTCAGTCTGTTGTGTAGAGCTTCTGTTTGTAGCAAAGTCCCTCCAGAGGTAAGAAGCAGGACTGAAGACCAGATGGAGATGAGGCATCAGCCTTTTATAGTCTCCTCCAGGTGTAAGAACCCCTCTTTGTTGTTACCGTGGAAAATTACAGCAAAATGGAGTTTGGAGTCACATGGCAAGTCCCTGCCTACCTGGCTGAGTCCCCAGGCATGTCTGCCTTCTCACAATGGGTCAGTTGTGTCGCTAATGGTCCTTAATGGGCCATCAAGCAGGCTAGGCAGAGCTGACACCAACTTGTCTGGGGTGTCCCCCAGAAGCAGAGCAGAAGTTTGAAATACAGACAGTACAGAGCCAATATTCATAACTTCAACTACAAAAATGAGACACACAGACAGACAGCATCATCCTAACCAGCAAACCATCACCTTGTCTGAGACACCTCATTCGACCCCTTTATACAAGATTTGGTGCCACGACAGGACCTTGGTTGCAACAATGTTTCTGTACAGTCCCAGTTCAAGTCAATAATGTCACAGCAGTAATTATGCCCAGTGGCCTGTGATGGGATGTTCGATGGGGTGGGATCCGAGTTACTACAGAGAATTCTTTCCTGGGTGTCTGGCTAGTGAGTCTTGCCCACGTGCTCAGGGTTCAGCTGATCGCCATATTTGGGGTAGGGAAGGAATTTTCCCCCAGGGCAGATTGGCAGAGGCCCTGGGGGTTTTTCACCTTCCTCTGCAGCGTGGGGCACAGGTCACTTGCTGGAGGATTCTCTGCTCCTTGAAGTCTTTAAACCACGATTTGAGGACTTCAGTGGCTCAGACACAGGTGAGGGGTTTGTTAGAGGAGTGGGTGGGATTCTGTGGCCTGCGTCGTGCAGGAGGTCAGACTAGATGATCATAATGTTCCCTTCTGACCTTAAAGTCTATGATTCTATGACAGCCGGGCATCAGTCACACCTGGCTCTCTGCAAAGTAAACAACCTTTCCCCCCAACCCAGTTAACCCTGGCCCCCATAGGGGAAACTGAGGCACACACTCTATTCACACACAATATTATGCATAATTCCCACTCAGTCACAGGCCAGCTGGAACCCCCCCCCCCCCGGGGGGGGGCACTCTGGGCCTATTACCACCTCAGCTGCCCTTGTCGCTCTGTACTGGCCCCCCGTCCCCCTGGCTTGGCAGCATCTGTGCCCCAAGCATGGCACGAGTGCCCCCAAACAGCGCCCCTCTGCTCTGCCCGCAGGGTGTACCGCCTCCACGAGCGTCTGGTCGCCATCCGCACCGAGTACAACCTGCGCCTGAAGTCGGGCTCCTTGCAGCCGGCCCAGGTGGCCCTGCCCCTTGGCCAGTGGCCCCGGCAGGACCTGGAGGACGTCACGCTGCGCTACCTGCAGGACCTGCTGGCCTGGGTGGAGGAGAACCAGAGACGGCTCAACGGCGCCGAGTGGGGTGTGGACCTGCCCACGGTGGAGTCACAGCTGGGCAGTCACCGGGGCCTGCACCAGTCCATTGACGAGTTCCGGGCCAAGATCGAGCGGGCGCGAGCTGACGAGGTGAGGCGGGAGGGGGATGGGCAGGTCAGGCAGCCCGGCCCGCACCCCGGGTGGGACGTGGCTTTTCAGACCCTGCCCTCCACGTGCTGGGGTCGTGCCCTCCCCAAGCCCTGCCACGGGCTGTGTTCGTGGGGTCCCACGCCCGCCAAGGCAGTGCAGCCCCCTCTGGGGGGACGCAGGAGCTGCCCACAGCTTGCGTTGGCCAGTTACCCAGGGCGCAGCGTGGGCCCCTGAGCGGACGTTACCCCAGGATGCCGGGGTTCCCAGTCACCTGCAGAGGGGGAGACGTCCTGCCGCAGCCCAGGGCCCCTCTTCCCAAATAGAGGTTTTGATCCCCTCCTCAGGCCTAGCAAGTCTCGGGCTGTTTGCAGCAGAGCGGGGCAGCCGGTGGAGTTAACACGTGTTCCTGAAAGCAACCCCAACCCAGGGAGTCTGAGGGCGCCCGCCTCTCCTGCTGTCCACCCCAGTCAGGGGAACTCTGGGTGCCTGGCAGGGACAGTGGCTGGTGTGGCCCGGCTGTGCTAGCCCACCTGATGGGGGCTCGTGCCCAGCACGTCATCTCATGGCCTCGGCATCTGCTCACGCCCCCCAGCCAGCCACAGCCCCCTGCAGGGGCACAGGGCAGGCGAGACTTGGGGTGCCGTGTGGACGCAGATCCGAGAGGCTTTCGCTTCCTGAGCGACTGGAACGGCCAGTAGGCGCTGCGGGCAGCACCCTGGGGTGGGCTGGGCAGGCCAGGATCAGGGAGTCTGAGATGGGGGGAACTTACCCATCTCGCCCGGGGTGACACCAGCCATGGTGCCTTGGAGCACATGGAGCTCTCTGCGGAGACCAGTAGGACAGCCTCCTCCAAAAGAGAGCACCCCCTGCCGAGCCCCCACCCCACGGTGCTGTCCTGGGGCCTGCGGTGCCCCCTGCCGAGCCCCCACCCCACGGCGCTGTCCTGGGCCTGCGGTGCCCGCTGGGGAGAGCCCCCACCCCACGACGCTGTCCTGGGGCCTGCGGTGCCCCCTGCCAAGCCCCCACCCCACGACGCTGTCCTGGGGCCTGCGGTGCCCCCTGCCGAGCCCCCACCCCACGGCGCTGTCCTGGGGCCTGCGGTGCCCCCTGCCAAGCCCCCACCCCACGGCGCTGTCCTGGGCCTGCAGTACCTGCTGGGGAGAGCCCCCACCCCACGGCGCTGTCCTGGGGCCTGCGGTGCCCCCTGCCGAGCCCCCACCCCACGGTGCTGTCCTGGGGCCTGCGGTGCCCCCTGCCAAGCCCCCACCCCACGGCGCTGTCCTGGGGCCTGCGGTGCCCGCTGGGGAGAGCCCCCACCCCACGGGGCTGTCCTGGGGCCTGCGGTGCCCCCTGCCGAGCCCCCACCCCACGGCGCTGTCCTGGGGCCTGCGGTGCCCCCTGCCGAGCCCCCACCCCACGGCGCTGTCCTGGGGCCTGCGGTGCCTGCGAGGAGAGCGCCCCCTGCTGCACAGGGCTGGCGATGGGGCTCATGGCGCCAGGCCTGCGGCTGGCGGAGGGCCGGGGGGGTCACAGCTCTGTGCCGGGCAGGGGCTCACCGCTCTCTCCCCACAGGCCCAGCTCTCGCCCGCCCCACGCAGCGCCTACCGAGACTGCCTGGGCAAGCTGGACCTGCAGTACGCCCAGCTGCTGGTGAGCGGGCGGGAGGGGTGCAGGGGCGGGGGAGGCTCCGAGGGAGCCAGGGTAGGATGGGTGGGGGTTTGGGGCCCTGTGGGGGGCTGTGTGAGGGGAGGGAGGTTTGGGGGGCTGTGTGAGGGGAGGGGGGCTTGGGGGTCTGTGGGGGGGCTGTGTGAAGGAAGCAGGGTTTGGGGGGCTGTGTGAGGGGAAGGGGGTTTCATAGAATCATAGAATATCAGGGTTGGAAGGGACCCCAGAAGGTCATCTAGTCCAACCCCCTGCTCAAAGCAGGACCAATTCCCAGTTAAATCATCCCAGCCAGGGCTTTGTCAAGCCTGACCTTAAAAACCTCTAAGGAAGGAGATTCTACCACCTTCCTAGGTAACCCATTCCAGTGTTTCACCACCCTCTTAGTGAAAAAGTTTTTCCTAATATCCAATCTAAACCTCCCCCATTGCAACTTGAGACCATTACTCCTCGTTCTGTCATCTGCTATCACTGAGAACAGTCTAGAGCCATCCTCTTTGGAACCCCCTTTCAGGTAGTTGAAAGCAGCTATCAAATCCCCCCTCATTCTTCTCTTCTGCAGACTAAACAATCCCAGCTCCCTCAGCCTCTCTTCATAAGTCATGTGTTCTAGACCCCTAATCATTTTTGTTGCCCTTCGCTGGACTCTCTCCAATTTATCCACATCCTTCTTGTAGTGTGGGGCCCAAAACTGGACACAGTACTCCAGATGAGGCCTCACCAGTGTCGAATAGAGGGGAACGATCACGTCCCTCGATCTGCTCGCTATGCCCCTACTTATACATCCCAAAATGCCATTGGCCTTCTTGGCAACAAGGGCACACTGCTGACTCCTATCCAGCTTCTCGTCCACTGTCACCCCTAGGTCCTTTTCCGCAGAACTGCTGCCTAGCCATTCGGTCCCTAGTCTGTAGCGGTGCATTGGGTTCTTCCGTCCTAAGTGCAGGACCCTGCACTTATCCTTGTTGAACCTCATCAGATTTCTTTTGGCCCAATCCTCCAATTTGTCTAGGTCCCTCTGTATCCTATCCCTACCTGCCACCGTATCTACCACTCCTCCTAGTTTAATATCATCCGCAAATTTGCTGAGAGTGCAATCCACACCACCCTCCAGATCATTTATGAAGATATTGGACAAAACCGGCCCCAGGACCGACCCCTGGGGCACTCCACTTGATACCGGCTGCCAACTAGACATGGAGCCATTGATCACTACCCATTGAGCCCAACAATCTAGCCAACTTTCTACCCACCTTATAGTGCATTCATCCAGCCCATACTTCTTTAACTTGCTGACAAGAATACTGTGGGAGACCGTGTCGAAAGCTTTGCTAAAGTCAAGAAACAATACATCCACTGCTTTCCCTTCATCCACAGAGCCAGTTATCTCATCACAGAAGGCAATTAGATTAGTCAGGCATGACCTTCCCTTGGTGAATCCATGCTGACTGTTCCTGATCACTTTCCTCTTGTGTAAGTGCTTCAGGATAGATTCCTTGAGGACCTGCTCCATGATTTTTCCGGGGACTGAGATGAGGCTGACTGGCCTGTAGTTCCCAGGATCCTCCTTCTTCCCTTTTTTAAAGATTGGCACTACATTAGCCTTTTTCCAGTCATCCGGGACTTCCCCCGTTCGCCACGAGTTTTCAAAGATAATGGCCAAGGGCTCTGCAATCACAGCCGCCAATTCCTTCAGCACTCTCGGATGTAACTCGTCCGGCCCCATGGACTTGTGCACGTCCAGCTTTTCTAAATAGTCCCGAACCACCTCTTTCTCCACAGAGGGCTGGCCATCTACTCCCCATGTTGTGATGCCCAGCGCAGCAGTCTGGGAGCTGTCCTTGTTAGTGAAGACAGAGGCAAAAAAAGCATTGAGTACATTAGCTTTTTCCACATCCTCTGTCACTAGGTTGCCTCCCTCATTCAGTAAGGGGCCCACACTTTCCTTGGCTTTCTTCTTGTTGCCAACATACCTGAAGAAACCCTTCTTGTTACTCTTGACATCTCTTGCTAGCTGCAGCTCCAGGTGCGATTTGGCCCTCCTGATATCTTTCCTACATGCCCGAGCAATATTTTTATACTCTTCCCTGGTCATATGTCCAACCTTCCACTTCTTGTAAGCTTCTTTTTTATGTTTAAGATCCGCTAGGATTTCACCATTAAGCCAAGCTGGTCGCTTGCCATGTTTACTATTCTTTCGACTCATCGGGATGGTTTGTCCCTGTAACCTCAACAGGTTTGGGTGCCTGTGGGGGGCTGTGTGAAGGGAATGGGGTTTGGGGGGCAGTGTGAGGGGAGGGGGGTTTGGGGACCTGTGGGGGGCTGTGTGAAGGGAGCGGGGTTTGGGGGCTGTGTGAGGGGAGGGGGGTTTGGGTGCCTGTGGGGGGCTGTGTGAAGGGAATGGGGTTTGGGGGGCAGTGTGAGGGGAGGGGGGTTTGGGTGCCTGTGGGGGGCTGTGTGAAGGGAGCGGGGGTTTGGGGGGCAGTGTGAGGGGAGGGGGGCTTGGGTGCCTGTGGGGGGCTGTGTGAAGGAAGCAGGGTTTGGGGGGCTGTGTGAGGGGAAGGGGGTTTGGGTGCCTGTGGGGGCTGTGTGAAGGGAGCGGGGTTTGGGGGGCTGTGTGAGGGGAGGGGGGTTGGGTGCCTGTGGGGGCTGTGTGAAGGGAGCGGGGTTTGGGGGCTGTGTGAGGGGAAGGGGGTTTGGGGCCCTGTGGGGGGCTGTGTGAAGGGAGCGGGGTTTGGGGGGCTGTGTGAGGGGAGGGGGCTTTGGGTGCCTGTGGGGGGCTGTGTGAAGGGAATGGGGTTTGGGGGCAGTGTGAGGGGAGGGGGGTTTGGGTGCCTGTGGGGGGCTGTGTGAAGGGAGCGGGGTTTGGGGGGCAGTGTGAGGGGAGGGGGCTTTGGGGGCCTGTGGGGGGCTGTGTGAAGGGAATGGGGTTTGGGGGCAGTGTGAGGGGAGGGGGGTTTGGGTGCCTGTGGGGGGCTGTGTGAAGGGAGCGGGGTTTGGGGGGCTGTGTGAGGGGAAGGGGGTTTGGGTGCCTGTGGGGGGCTGTGTGAAGGGAGCGGGGTTTGGGGGGCTGTGTGAGGGGAGGGGGGTTTGGGTGCCTGTGGGGGGCTGTGTGAAGGGAGCGGGGTTTGGGGGGCTGTGTGAGGGGAAGGGGGTTTGGGGCCCTGTGGGGGGCTGTGTGAAGGGAGCGGGGTTTGGGGGGCTGTGTGAGGGGAGGGGGCTTTGGGTGCCTGTGGGGGGCTGTGTGAAGGGAGCGGGGTTTGGGGGGCTGTGTGAAGGGAGCGGGGTTTGGGGGGCAGTGTGAGGGGAGGGGGCTTTGGGGGCCTGTGGGGGGCTGTGTGAAGGGAGCGGGGTTTGGGGGGCTGTGTGAGGGAGGGGGCTTTGGGTGCCTGTGGGGGGCTGTGTGAAGGGAGCGGGGTTTGGGGGCTGTGTGAGGGGAAGGGGGTTTGGGGCCCTGTGGGGGGCTGTGTGAAAGGAGCGGGGTTTGGGGGGCAGTGTGAGGGGAGGGGGCTTTGGGGCCTGTGGGGGGCTGTGTGAAGGGAGCGGGGTTTGGGGGGCTGTGTGAGGGGAGGGGGCTTTGGGTGCCTGTGGGGGGCTGTGTGAAGGGAGCGGGGTTTGGGGGGCTGTGTGAGGGGAAGGGGGTTTGGGGCCCTGTGGGGGGCTGTGTGAAGGGAGCGGGGTTTGGGGGGCAGTGTGAGGGAGGGGGCTTTGGGGCCTGTGGGGGGCTGTGTGAAGGGAGCGGGGTTTGGGGGGCAGTGTGAGGGGAGGGGGCTTTGGGGGCCTGTGGGGGGGCTGTGTGAAGGGAGCGGGGTTTGGGGGGCAGTGTGAGGGGAGGGGGCTTTGGGGGCCTGTGGGGGGCTGTGTGAAGGGAGCGGGGTTTGGGGGGCTGTGTGAGGGGAAGGGGGTTTGGGGCCCTGTGGGGGGCTGTGTGAAGGGAGCGGGGTTTGGGGGGCTGTGTGAAAGGAGCGGGGTTTGGGGGGCAGTGTGAGGGGAGGGGGCTTTGGGGGCCTGTGGGGGGCTGTGTGAAGGGAGCGGGGTTTGGGGGGCAGTGTGAGGGGAGGGGGCTTTGGGGGCCTGTGGGGGGCTGTGTGAAGGGAGCGGGGTTTGGGGGGCTGTGTGAGGGGAAGGGGGTTTGGGGCCCTGTGGGGGGCTGTGTGAAGGGAGCGGGTTTGGGGGGCTGTGTGAAAGGAGCGGGGTTTGGGGGCTTTGGGGGCCTGTGGGGGGCTGTGTGAAGGGAGCGGGGTTTGGGGGGCTGTGTGAGGGGAAGGGGGTTTGGGTGCCTGTGGGGGGCTGTGTGAAGGGAGCGGGGTTTGGGGGGCAGTGTGAGGGGAGGGGGCTTTGGGGGCCTGTGGGGGGCTGTGTGAAGGGAGCGGGGTTTGGGGGGCTGTGTGAGGGGAAGGGGGTTTGGGTGCCTGTGGGGGGCTGTGTGAAGGGAGCGGGGTTTGGGGGGCTGTGTGAGGGGAGGGGGGTTTGGGGACCTGTGGGGGGCTGTGTGAAGGGAGCGGGGTTTGGGGGCTGTGTGAGGGGAGGGGGGTTTGGGTGCCTGTGGGGGGCTGTGTGAAGGGAATGGGGTTTGGGGGCAGTGTGAGGGGAGGGGGGTTTGGGTGCCTGTGGGGGGCTGTGTGAAGGGAGCGGGGTTTGGGGGGCAGTGTGAGGGGAGGGGGGCTTGGGTGCCTGTGGGGGGCTGTGTGAAGGGAGCGGGGTTTGGGGGGCTGTGTGAGGGGAAGGGGGTTTGGGTGCCTGTGGGGGGCTGTGTGAAGGGAATGGGGTTTGGGGGGCAGTGTGAGGGGAGGGGGGTTTGGGTGCCTGTGGGGGGCTGTGTGAAGGGAGCGGGGTTTGGGGGGCAGTGTGAGGGGAGGGGGCTTTGGGGGCCTGTGGGGGCTGTGTGAAGGGAATGGGGTTTGGGGGCAGTGTGAGGGGAGGGGGGTTTGGGTGCCTGTGTGAAGGGAGCGGGGTTTGGGGGCAGTGTGAGGGGAGGGGGGTTTGGGTGCCTGTGGGGGGCTGTGTGAAGGGAGCGGGGTTTGGGGGGCAGTGTGAGGGGAGGGGGCTTTGGGGGCCTGTGGGGGGCTGTGTGAAGGGAGCGGGGTTTGGGGGGCTGTGTGAGGGGAAGGGGGTTTGGGTGCCTGTGGGGGGCTGTGTGAAGGGAGCGGGGTTTGGGGGGCTGTGTGAGGGGAGGGGGGTTTGGGTGCCTGTGGGGGGCTGTGTGAAGGGAGCGGGGTTTGGGGGGCTGTGTGAGGGGAAGGGGGTTTGGGGCCCTGTGGGGGGCTGTGTGAAGGGAGCGGGGTTTGGGGGGCTGTGTGAGGGGAGGGGGCTTTGGGTGCCTGTGGGGGGCTGTGTGAAGGGAATGGGTTTGGGGGCAGTGTGAGGGGGAGGGGGGTTTGGGTGCCTGTGGGGGCTGTGTGAAGGGAGCGGGGTTTGGGGGGCAGTGTGAGGGGAGGGGGCTTTGGGGGCCTGTGGGGGGCTGTGTGAAGGGAATGGGGTTTGGGGGGCAGTGTGAGGGGAGGGGGGTTTGGGTGCCTGTGGGGGCTGTGTGAAGGGAGCGGGGTTTGGGGGGCTGTGTGAGGGGAAGGGGGTTGGGTGCCTGTGGGGGGCTGTGTGAAGGGAGCGGGGTTTGGGGGGCTGTGTGAGGGGAGGGGGCTTTGGGTGCCTGTGGGGGGCTGTGTGAAGGGAGCGGGGTTTGGGGGGCTGTGTGAGGGGAAGGGGGTTTGGGGCCCTGTGGGGGGGCTGTGTGAAAGGAGCGGGGTTTGGGGGGCAGTGTGAGGGGGAGGGGGCTTTGGGGGCCTGTGGGGGGCTGTGTGAAGGGAGCGGGGTTTGGGGGGCTGTGTGAGGGGAGGGGGCTTTGGGTGCCTGTGGGGGGCTGTGTGAAGGGAGCGGGGTTTGGGGGGCTGTGTGAGGGGAAGGGGGTTTGGGGCCCTGTGGGGGGCTGTGTGAAGGGAGCGGGGTTTGGGGGGCAGTGTGAGGGGAGGGGCTTTGGGTGCCTGTGGGGGGCTGTGTGAAGGGAGCGGGGTTTGGGGGGCAGTGTGAGGGGAGGGGGCTTTGGGGGCCTGTGGGGGGCTGTGTGAAGGGAGCGGGGTTTGGGGGGCTGTGTGAGGGGAGGGGGCTTTGGGTGCCTGTGGGGGGCTGTGTGAAGGGAGCGGGGTTTGGGGGGCTGTGTGAAGGGAGCGGGGTTTGGGGGGCAGTGTGAGGGGAGGGGGCTTTGGGGGCCTGTGGGGGGCTGTGTGAAGGGAGCGGGGTTTGGGGGGCTGTGTGAGGGGAGGGGGCTTTGGGTGCCTGTGGGGGGCTGTGTGAAGGGAGCGGGGTTTGGGGGGCTGTGTGAGGGGAAGGGGGTTTTGGGCCCTGTGGGGGGCTGTGTGAAGGGAGCGGGGTTTGGGGGGCTGTGTGAGGGGAAGGGGGTTTGGGGCCCTGTGGGGGCTGTGTGAAGGGAGCGGGGTTTGGGGGGCAGTGTGAGGGGAGGGGGCTTTGGGGGCCTGTGGGGGCTGTGTGAAGGGAGCGGGGTTTGGGGGGCTGTGTGAGGGGAGGGGGCTTTGGGGGCCTGTGGGGGGCTGTGTGAAGGGAATGGGGTTTGGGGGGCAGTGTGAGGGGAGGGGCGTTTGGGTGCCTGTGGGGGGCTGTGTGAAGGGAGCGGGGTTTGGGGGGCTGTGTGAGGGGAAGGGGGTTTGGGTGCCTGTGGGGGGCTGTGTGAAGGGAGCGGGGTTTGGGGGGCTGTGTGAGGGGAGGGGGGTTTGGGTGCCTGTGGGGGGCTGTGTGAAGGGAGCGGGGTTTGGGGGGCTGTGTGAGGGGAAGGGGGTTTGGGGCCCTGTGGGGGGCTGTGTGAAGGGAGCGGGGTTTGGGGGGCTGTGTGAGGGGAGGGGGCTTTGGGTGCCTGTGGGGGGCTGTGTGAAGGGAGCGGGGTTTGGGGGGCTGTGTGAAGGGAGCGGGGTTTGGGGGGCAGTGTGAGGGGAGGGGGCTTTGGGGGCCTGTGGGGGGCTGTGTGAAGGGAGCGGGGTTTGGGGGGCTGTGTGAGGGGAGGGGGCTTTGGGTGCCTGTGGGGGGCTGTGTGAAGGGAGCGGGGTTTGGGGGGCTGTGTGAGGGGAAGGGGGTTTGGGGCCCTGTGGGGGGCTGTGTGAAGGGAGCGGGGTTTGGGGGGCAGTGTGAGGGGAGGGGGCTTTGGGGGCCTGTGGGGGGCTGTGTGAAGGGAGCGGGGTTTGGGGGGCAGTGTGAGGGGAGGGGGCTTTGGGTGCCTGTGGGGGGCTGTGTGAAGGGAGCGGGGTTTGGGGGGCTGTGTGAAGGGAGCGGGGTTTGGGGGGCAGTGTGAGGGGAGGGGGCTTTGGGGGCCTGTGGGGGGCTGTGTGAAGGGAGCGGGGTTTGGGGGGCAGTGTGAGGGGAGGGGGCTTTGGGGGCCTGTGGGGGGCTGTGTGAAGGGAGCGGGGTTTGGGGGGCAGTGTGAGGGGAGGGGGCTTTGGGGGCCTGTGGGGGGCTGTGTGAAGGGAGCGGGGTTTGGGGGGCTGTGTGAAGGGAGCGGGGTTTGGGGGGCTGTGTGAGGGGAGGGGGCTTTGGGGGCCTGTGGGGGGCTGTGTGAAGGGAGCGGGGTTTGGGGGGCAGTGTGAGGGGAGGGGGCTTTGGGGGCCTGTGGGGGGCTGTGTGAAGGGAGCGGGGTTTGGGGGGCAGTGTGAGGGGAGGGGGCTTTGGGGGCCTGTGGGGGGCTGTGTGAAGGGAGCGGGGTTTGGGGGGCTGTGTGAGGGGAGGGGGCTTTGGGTGCCTGGGGGGGGCTGTGTGAGGGGGGGTGCCATCATGCGCCCCGTGTGTGCCCCCAGAACTCCTCCAAGGCGCGGCTGCGGCACCTGGAGAGCCTGCAGGCCTTCGTGGGCGCCGCCACCCGGGAGCTGATGTGGCTGAACGAGAAGGAGGAGGAGGAGGTGGACTACGACTGGAGTGACCGCAACCCCAACATGGCGGCCAAGAAGGAGAACTACTCGGTACTGCCCTGCCCCGGGGCTGCCCCCTCTGGCCCCCGGGACCTACTCCTGCCCCCCGCCCCTCCGTGCAGCCTGCGTCCCAGGCCTGCAGTGCCCGCGCGGGTGCTGGCTCCTGCTGCCCTGGCAGAGACTTGCCTGGCGCTGGTTGGCATTCCCGGCGGAAGGGGAAGCCGGGCGCTGGCGGCTGTGGGCAGGGCTGGCCTTGGGGAGGATGCGCTCAGCGCCAAGGGGAAGCAGGGACCTATGCTCCCGTGGGGCACAGCTAGTCCAGGGGGCCGTGGCCTGCGGGTGTCCTCTGGGGCTCTTCCCGGGCTCGCTGCGAGTGTCCCAGTGACGGGGCTGCTGCCCGCTGGGACAGGCAGGACCCCAGCCGGATCCACTGCCCTGCCAGGGAGCAAGCCCCCATCCCCCAATGCCCCCGTCTGCGCCTGCAGCCCCTTTTCCTGACCCCCAAGAAAGACGGGCCCAGCCTTGACTGCAGGGCTGCTCTGCCCTGAGCTCTCTGCGCGTGTGCCCCATGTCCCCGGGGAGGGGCCTGCCCCTCGGGGGATCCCGGACACAGCTCAGGCCTGTGCATGCAGCCACTCACCTGCTGCTCCCTGTCTCTGCTGCGCACCAGGGGCTGATGCGGGAGCTGGAGCTGCGGGAGCGTAAGATAAAGGAGATCCAGAGCACGGGGGACAGGCTGCTGCACGAGGACCACCCGGGCGGGCAGACCGTGGAGGTGAGGCCAGGGGCAGAGCCCGTTCTCGCTGGGCACCAGGCGGGCGGGTGGTGGAGATGAGGCCAGGAGCAGAGCCCGTTCTCGCTGGGCACCGGGCAGGCGGGCGGCGGAGATGAGGCCAGGGGAGGGCCCGTTCTCGCTGGGCACCGGGCGGGTGGGCGGTGGAGGAGAGGCCAGGGACAGAGCCCGTTCTCGCTGGGCACCGGGCAGGCGGGCGGTGGAGATGAGGCCAGGGGAGGGCCCGTTCTCGCTGGGCACCGGGCAGGCGGGCGGCGGAGATGAGGCCAGGGGAGGGCCCGTTCTCGCTGGGCACCGGGCGGGTGGGCGGTGGAGGAGAGGCCAGGGACAGAGCCCGTTCTCGCTGGGCACCGGGCAGGCGGGCGGTGGAGATGAGGCCAGGAGCAGAGCCCGTTCTCGCTGGGCACCGGGCAGGCGGGCGGTGGAGATGAGGCCAGGAGCAGAGGCCGTTCTCGCTGGGCACCGGGCAGGCGGGCGGTGGAGATGAAGCCAGGGGAGGGCCCGTTCTCACTGGGCACCGGGTGGGTGGGCGGTGGAGGAGAGGCCAGGGGCAGAGCCCGTTCTCGCTGGGCACCAGGCGGGCGGGTGGTGGAGATGAGGCCAGGAGCAGAGGCCGTTCTCGCTGGGCACCGGGCAGGCGGGCGGCGGAGATGAGGCCAGGGGAGGGCCCGTTCTCGCTGGGCACCGGGTGGGTGGGTGGTGGAGGAGAGGCCAGGGACAGAGCCCGTTCTCGCTGGGCACCGGGCAGGCGGGCGGTGGAGGTGAGGCCGGGGGCAGAGCCCGTTCTCGCTGGGCACCGAGCGGGCGGTGGAGATGAGGCCAGGGGCAGGGCCCGTTCTCGCTGGGCGCTGAGCAGACCATGCATGGGCAGTTCTGGGTGGCACCAGCCCCCCGAGGACAGATTCAGCCTGTGACTGCGGGAAGTCACAAAACATGCAGGTGCCAGCCTGGTCACGGGGGGAGTCAGAGCCAGCCGGCCACTGGCGCGAGGCTGGTGTGTGGTAAATGGCCGCCAGGGAGCAGGTGAGTCTGGCCCAGCCCCACGAGGTTCCCCCTCCCAGCCCAGGAAGGGCCCTGGCCCTGCCCTTCTCGCCTGCCGAGAGGCTGGGGTGGTGGCGAACGGCCCCTGCTCCGAGAGCCCGACAATCCCAGTGGAGGGCCCGGGCTGCTGGTGTCTGGGGGCCCGCGCCGGGTGCACCTCCCTGCCCTGGGCTCCGGGTGCCCGTGGGCGGCTGCGGGGCTCAGCCCGGAGTGACGCTGGTTCTGTTCCAGGCCTTCCAGGCTGCTCTGCAGACCCAGTGGAGCTGGATGCTCCAGGTATGCTGCTGCATCGAGGCCCATCTGAAGGAGAACACGGCCTACTTCCAGGTAACGGGGCGGGGGGGCCTGGCCGGGGGCGAAGGAGCACCTGGGGGAGGGGTGCCAGGGGGCACCTGGCTGAGGGGAGCAGGGGGCCAGGGAGGCGAGGCGCCTGGCAGGGAGGCAGGATGCCAGAGGAGAGGTGGGCACCAGGGGGTAGGGGCCAGGGAGGAGAGGTGCCTGGTGGGGGGCGGGGTGTCGGGGGGAGGTGCGCACCTGCCAGCAGGCGGAGCACCTGGCATGGGGGCGGGCGCCCCGACTGGCAGGCGGGGGTCGCGCATTGAGCAGCCTCTGTCCTGGGCGTCTGTCCCTGCTCCCCCGCCAGGCAGGCGCAGATCCGTAAATACCCGCAGCTCTCTGCGCCGACGGGGGCCCGGCACTCGGCCGGGCGGGAGCTGAGGAGCCCTCCCCTGGCGGCTGGCCAGGGCTGGGCAGAGGGGCCCCCGCGTGGGGCTGGCAGGTGCTGACCCCCTCGCCCCCGCAGTTCTTCTCAGACGTGAAGGAGGCAGAGGAGTTCCTGAGAAAGACACAGGAGAGCATGAAGAAGAAGTTCTCGTGCGACCGCACCATCACCGTGACACGCCTTGAGGACCTGCTGCAGGACGCCCTTGTAAGTGACCTCTTCCCCCCCCACCCCCCCGCCCCGGGCTGCTGGGGGCCCTCATGAGAGTCAGCCCCCATTTCCCATCCCGTCCCCCTTCCAGGGCCCCCCCCGCCGTGCTGCGGGACACCCTCGGGAGCACCCCCTGCCTCCCTCCTTCCCTCTTGCCCCACCCTTGGGAGTGCCCTTCCCCTGCAGGGGGCACTCAGAGGTACCCCTCCCCATCTCCCCTATCACTCCCCATCCCGGACCCCCAGGAGCGGTGCCTGGCCCCGGCTTTGGAACGGTCTCTAGGACGAACCCTTCAGTGGGCCTGACCCCCGGGGGCCTCGCTCTGCCTCGGGGCAGCCGCCCAGCCACGCCGCCCCCTAGGCTGGGGCTCTGGGCCTGCAGCCCCCCACGCCGTGAGCTCCAGCGAGTCCCGCTGAGCCCGAGGGAGACTCGTCCCCCGCAGGGACCCATGCGCCTGGCCCCAGTGCCGCGCACGCCGCACTGCCAAAGGAGCCGGTTTGTTCTGTGTCTGGCACACGGCACAGGCCGGCCGGAGGGGAGCCTCGTCCCTGGGTTCTCAACAAGGGGAGCCCCCCTGCACACACCCCCGCCCCCATCACCCCGCCCCCCATCATCCTGCACTGCCTCTACCCCCGTCACCCCGCCCCCATCACCCTGCCCCCCATCACCCTGCACTGCCTCTGCCCCCCGTCACCCCGCCCCCCATCACCCTGCCCCCCATCACCCTGCACTGCCTCTACCCCCGTCACCCCGCCCCCCCATCACCCCACGCTGCCACTACCCCCGTCACCCTGCACTGCCTCTACCCCCGCCACCCTGCCCCCCATCACTCTGTGCTCTCCACAGGAGGAGAAGGAGCAGATCACAGAGTACAAAGGGCACCTGACGGGGCTGGCCAAGCGGGCCAAAGCCATCGTGCAGCTCAGGCCACGCAACCCGGCCACCCCGCTCAAGGGCCGGCTGCCAGTGCAGGCCGTCTGTGACTACAAGCAGATGGAGGTGAGAGGGCCTGGGGGCGGGGCGGGGGGCAGGATCTGGGCACGGGGACCCGGGGGTGGGGGGCAGGGCAGGGGGTGGGGGTTGGGGTCTGGGCGCGGGGACCCAGGGGTGGGGGGCAGGTGTGGGGCTGGGGGCCCAGGGCTGGGAGCGAGGGCCTAGGGGTGTGGTCCAGGGGTTGGGGTCTGGATGCGGGGACCCGGGGGTGGGGGACATGTGTGAGGGGCAGCGGCCCTGGGGTTGGGGGCCTGGGGGTGGGACCTGGGGGCGGGGCCCAGCTGCCCTATCCAGCAAGGCCAGCAGCAGAGGCTGGGGGCGCAGAGGGTGAGCCTGGCGCGGGGCACTGGCCCCGGGGGTGGGTGCAGAGGCCAGTGCTCAGGCTGGCCGGACGGGCACTGGCCTCTGGGGCTGACGCTGCCCCCTGACTGCCCTAGATCACGGTGCACAAGGGAGATGAGTGCGTCCTGATGAGCAACGCTCAGCCCTCCAAGTGGAAGGTGCTCAGTGGCTCGGGGAGCGAGTCCATCGTGCCGTCCGTCTGCTTCCTCGTGCCCCCGCCCAACAGGGAGGCGCTGGACGCCGTCAGCAGGTGCAAGCGGGGACGCTGCGGGGCCGGGCCTCGGGGGCACTCCCCATCTGGTGGGACCTCTCGGGGGCACTCCCCCATCCGGCGGGACCCCTCCCGCATCCGGCGGGACCCCTCCCCGCCCAGGCCTCGGCTCCTTTCCCCCATCCGACGGGACCCCTCCCCGCCTGGGCCTCAGCTCCCCTCCCCCATCTGGCGGGACCCCTCCCCCATCCATTGCGAACCCCTCTCCTCCCCCTCCAACTTGGCCCATCTGCTCTGGGGTCCCTTGGCTCCCCTTTCCCCTCCTCTGGATCCCCCTGCTTCCTGTCCAAGCTACTCTGCTGCCCCCTCCCCTTCCCCCCTTTGTCTGGGTCTCCCTGCTCCCCTCCCCCCACCTCTCTCTGGCCCTCTCTGCTGCCCCCTCCCCTTGCTCCCACCCGGGCTGCTCTCCTCTCATGGCCTGGGGCAGTGCGTGTCGGGGGCTTGTCTCCATCCCCCATGCCAGCCACAGGGACAGCAGCCTTTCTCCCCTGAAGCTCCGTGGGTCCCCCCAGGTCTCGTGGTGCTGCCGGGGGCTGGGCCCCGAGTCCGTGCCAGGGAGCCCTGCCTTCTGCCCAGCCACGTGGGCTGGGCTCACTGGTTCTCACTCTCCCCAGGCTGGACGTCAGCCACCAGCACGTGGTGACGCTGTGGCACCAGCTGCAAGTGGATATGAAGAGCCTCCTGTCCTGGCAGTACCTGGTCCGGGACATCCAGCAGATCCAGTCCTGGTCCCTGCTCGTGGTGCGTTGCGGCCCCAGCCCTGTTTGCAGAGGGGGGCTGGAGATCCCGGGGAGGAGCTGGGAGGGTGGGGCCAGGCTGGGAGCTGGGAAATTCAGGCTCAATCTCAAGAGAGAGCCCCGTGGCTGGAGAAGGGTCCCCTGGCCCCCCAACACCCACCTGTCGCTGGGGTACCGGGAACAGGGTGTCCCCCATGGCTGGCCTGGGGCGGAAGTTGGTCTGGGGGCTTTCTCTCCCCCACCTGCTGGTGGGACCTCTCCCCTGTCCTTGCTGGGCGTGGGGGTGCTGGCGAAGGGGGGCCAGCACCCGTCTGAGGCCGTGTGCCTGGCCCCCAGTTCCGGACGCTGCAGCCCGAGGAATACCAGCAGACGCTGCGCAGCCTGGAGACCCATTTCCAGGAATTCATGCGCGACAGCCAGGACTCGCAGAGCTTCCTGCCAGACGACCGGCTGCAGATGGAGCGCGAGTACAGGGCCTGCACCCAGAAATACGAGCACCTGCTGCACAGCCTGGAGAAAGGTAACCGGGGCCACACCCGTCCCCCCTGCCCCCCCCACGCCTCCCCCACACACACGTGTCCTGCAGAGCGCTAGTGAGGAGCTGGGCTCTGTCGGTCGCGATCACTGAACCCAGAGTCTTTTGGCAAAACACCCCAGCTTTATACTTGTAAATTCCCGCTATAGTCTGTGGATTTTGCAATGTCCTTCTGCAATCGTTAGTCCTTACGTGGGGTTAATCTTGGGGTTTTCTGCTCTTCTCTCTTATTTGTTGTCTTCCTTTGGTGGTGTTTGCCTCACCTCTGAGGTGGTTAATGCTGCTAACTTGTTTAGCGTCAGATACAATGATTGTTTCCTGCTGTCTCTCCAAGTCTCTCGCTTCTTGACCATCTGGACATTTTTGAGGCTTTCACACTCATCCTTCACCATGCACACATCCTTTACTCACACCAAGCAATGTTACAGAGAATTTCAGAGAGGATTACATTTTAGAAAGGGTGATATGGTTACTAAAGGGATTACAAAATAACCTTATACAACTTCGTTTGCAATGCAGATAAGAAACAAGCCCTTGTAGCAAATTAAAATTTTTTATTAAGATGATGTTTAAAAGAAGTGAACAGTACAGAGTTTAAGCTTAGAAGTGTCTGGTTATCAGGGAGTAACGTACAGATTATCAAGATTTCAGGGGTGCGGGTGGCGTAAGGAATACATCATCTGCAGTATCCCCGATTGGGGGTAAAAGGTTGAGGGGTCAAAGTCCAGACCTGGAGGTATGGGGGTATGTAGTCCATATACTGGCTATGTTCAGGTGTGGAGTAGAATGAGTGGATACAGTGATGAGGATTACTGTAATGAAAACTTATCCTAAAACAAAAGGTGACCATAATCAGCCATAAGGACTGTCTGGTCTGTTCCTGCCTTAACATCACTTCAGACACGGGCAGCCTGTCTGATGCGTTTTTCCCGACGACCCAGGGTCGTTCCTTCCTGCTGTCCAGTCAGGGTGGCCGGCAGAATACAATCAAATCATATCATACATCAATACATTGAATGCATACGACATGATTATCCTTTATCCTTCATTCTAAGTTTCACAAAATACAAACATAAAATCCTACTGCTACAACCAGGCCTGCCACAAAGCCAGGATACCCCTCCACATACACACACTGGGGACCAGGTCTGCGACAAGGCCATTCCCCCACGGGGCCATGTCTGCAATAGGACTGTGGCCGTCTCTCCCCCACCCCCAGCCCAGGCTGTGTCTGTGACGTGCCCCGCCCCCCAGCAGAACCCTTCCCAGGAGACCTCCCGTCCCAACCCCTCCCCTGTGTGGGGTATGCCCCCGACACCTTTGGGCTCACAGGGCCAAGCCCGGGAGACCTCTCATCCTACGGCCCCTCCCCTGTGTGGGGTGTCCCCACTGGGTCCATAGGGCATGCCCGGGAGACCTCTCATCCTACGGCCCCTCCCCTGTGTGGGGTGTCCCCACTGGGTCCATAGGGCATGCCCGGGAGACCTCTCATCCTACGGCCCCTCCCCTGTGTGGGGTGTCCCCACTGGGTCCATAGGGCATGCCCGGGAGACCTCTCATCCTACGGCCCCTCCCCTGTGTGGGGTGGCCCCTCTGGGCCCATAGGGCCATGCCCGGGAGACCTCTCATCCTACGGCCCCTCCCCTGTGTGGGGTGTCCCCACTGGGTCCATAGGGCATGCCCGGGAGACCTCTCATCCTACGGCCCCTCCCCTGTGTGGGGTGGCCCCTCTGGGCCCATAGGGCCATGCCCAGGAGATCTCTCCCTAGCCGTCGCTAACAAAGCCACTGACCCTGCGCAGGGGAGCAGGACGAGTCCATGTGCAAGAGCTACATCTCCCAGCTGAAGGATATCCGGCTGCAGCTGGAGGGCTGCGAGTCCCGCACTGTCCACAAGATCCGGGCACCCCTCGACAAGGACCCAGTCAAGGAGTGTGCCCAGCGCATCAGCGAGCAGCAGGTACGCCCACCCCCATGAGGATCCTGTGCCCAGCACATCAGCGAGCAGGAGATATGCCCCCTCAGCCCCCCGTGAGGACCCTGCACCCAGTCAGCTCTCTACTCAGACATCAGAACCCACCTACCACAGGACACTGGCCCCCTGCTGTGCTCCAGTCCGCAAGAAGCCACCCCCATCCCCGCAGCAAGACCAGAGTTATCCCCTCCCAGGCTGACCCCAGAAGGGATCCCTGCCGCATCCTGCTTCAGGCCCACGGGCTGGGCTGGGCTGGGCTCAGCCCGTCCTGTCCCTCCCTGGAGCCACCGGCGGGGTACAGCTGCAGCGTGGACACCGCCTACGCTGGGGCTCTCCTGTAGGCATAGGTCCCCACCTCCCCAAAGGTTGCCAGGTCGTTGGATTTGCCATTGTCTTCATGGCCTCAGCCAGCCCCTTTCCAGTGACCACTTAGCCCCAGCCAGCCGGGCACCATTCACATCTGGGGCTGAGCGTGCCTGAGAGCAGCCAGCCCTTTCCTCCCCGAGGGACCAGTGCCATGTGCAGGGAAACTGAGGCACATGCAGGCTTCCTAAAACCATTACAAAAACGTCACACTTGGTGACAGGGCCCCCCGTGGGATAGTGAGACGCTCTGCCGTGTCTCTGGAGCTGGGGCGCAGCATGGAATGGCTTGGCACCAGAACTGGCCTGCTCTGGGGAGGGTCTTGGGAAACCCAGCTAGTGCCAGGCCAGGCGCTAGCCTGGGGCATTGCTGCCTTCCACCGGTGAGCAGCAGGCAGGGTTGCCTGGAGTAACAGCCCCACCCCGTTCCTGCAGCAAATCCACGTGGAGCTGGAGGGTATCCGAAAGAACCTGGAGAAGGTGAGCGAGAAGACAGAGAAGGTGCTGGCCCAGCCGGAGCACTCGAGCTCGGCCCCCGTCCTGCGCTCGGAGCTGGAGATCACTCTCCAGAAGATGGACCAGGTGTACAGCCTCTCCACCATCTACCTGGAGAAGTGAGTGTGGGGCCTGGGCTGAATAGCTTCACTGTGCAACCTGGGGGCTCCTTCCAGCCCCCAGGCCTCCCCCCTCGGCCCCCTCTGTTTCAGGGACTCCCTGCAGCCCCCGTCTCCCCCTCCCCCGGACAGTTTTCCTCCAGGCTCCCCCCGATGGCAGGGACTCTGTATATGCTGTTACCCCCCCCCCCCCCATCATAATTTCTTTGCTGTCTGTCTGGAAGAGAAGCTGCTCCGGGTGCCAGGCACTGGCGGTTATGTGGGTGAGGGCTGTGAGGAGCTCCAAGGGTCCCAGCTGAGAACGGGCAGCGTGGTGCCCCCCAGCACTTGAGCCGCTCTGACCTCCTCTCCTGGTCTGGGCCCTGCGCTCGCTGCACCCGCTCCGGAGAGGGGCCTGGGCAGCCCCCACTCAGTGCACAGCTGGGGGGGGATGTCCTAGTGCTGTTCTGTACGTGTGTGGGACGCTGGGCACCCCAGCTCAGAAAGGCAGAGATGGGCAATGGGTGACTGGGGCCCAAGAGACCCCTGGTCGGGCAAGCCAGGAGCCTGGGACTGTGATGGGGGTGTAACAAAGTGGCCTCTAGCGGGACACAACTGAGAGTGTCAATTCAGGACCAATAGCAGAGAGCAGGGCAGTCACAGCCCCAGCTGGGGTTCCCGTGCACACCAAGGCAAACCAAACCAGCCAGACAGAGAGGACTTTGGTCTCACCCCACTGGCTAATCACACGTCACACCAGCAGTTCCCTTAGGCGCTCCAATTTCCCAGTATCACCACCAGTGCCCCTCGTTATGGGGACGAATGGTTATGAAAACCAATACCCCAGTAAAAGAACAAAGGTTCCCTCGATCCCAAAGGACCAAGCCTCAGACCCAGGTCAATGTACAAATCAGATCTTACCCACAAATCACGCTGTCGCCAATCCTTTCGAATCTAAAATCTAAAGGTTTATCCAGAAAAGGCAAAGGATAGAGATGAGAGCTAGAATGGGTTCAATGGAATCAATGACAGACAGTGACGGCCAAGTTCTTGGTTCAGGGTTGTAGCAGTGAGGGAATAAATGGCAGGTTCAAATCCAGTCTCTGGAGAACATCCCCAGCTGGGATGGGTCCTTCAGTCCATTGTTCAGAGCTTCAGTTTGTAGCAAGATTCCTCCAGAGATAAGAAGTAGGATTGAAGACAAAACGGAGATGATGCAGCTGCCTTTTACAGTCTCTTGCCATGCGGCCTGTGCTTCCTTTGTTCCAAAAACAAGCTGCCCAGCACATGGCCTGAAAGCCTTAGAGTTCTGTCCATAGTAAGTCCCCAGGCATGTCTCCCTTCTCTCAATGGGTCAGTTGTGTAACTGATGGTCCTTAATGGGCCACCCAGCAGGCTAGGCAGAGCTGACACCAACTTGTCTGGGGTGTCCCCCAGAAGCAGAGCACAAGTTTGAAATGCAGACAGTACGGTGCCAATGCTTATAACTTTAAATACAAAAATGATACTAAATACAGATGGCATAACCCTAACCAGCCAACCATCACCTTTTCATAAACCCCTTACTTAACCTCCTTTGTACAAGATTTGGTGCCACTATAGGACCTTGGTTGCAACAATAATTTCTACGGTCACAGTTCATGTCAGTAACGACATACGGAATAGTGACTGGGGGGCAGCGGTTGGAGTTTGCCTGCCTCACACACAGTTCTGGGGGGAGGGTTGGGGTTTGGCCATCTCACACCCGGGCCTGGCGCAGGGGCTAGTGTTTGCCCATCTGGTCTGCGGCCCTGGCAGGGAGAGCGGCTTGGGGTGTTTCCCATCTCATGCACGGGCCCCAGGGACCCTTTGCTTGCAGCACCTCTGAATGCCGTGCCAGGGAGGTGTTTCCTCTCGTGATTAGCCGGGAGAGCTCCCTGGCACATGGGGCGGGGAGTCTAAATGCTGAGGCGCGTTCAGAGAGGGAGAATGAGACCATTTGGGAGGCTCCAACCCCCCTTCTCCAGGGCAGGAGCCAGCCCCTTTCGCCGCAGGGAGGCAGGCACCACCATGGCACGGCAGCTCCTCGCTGCCTGCAGCCGCCCCCCTGGCCAGTATCAGGGACAGGCCAGCGGGGCTCATGTTGCAGTGGGCATGTCTGGGACAATGTGATGCTACCAGCCCAGTCTGGCCCCCATCCCTAGGGGCTGGTCAGATCTGTGGGAGTGCTCACCACAGGACACGGGGTGAGAGGGGCTGGGGGTCGCCCTCCTGCCCCCGGCACAGGTCTCTTCCATTCCCTGCCCTCTGCAAGCTAATCTGCTCCCCTACAGGCTGAAGACCATCAACCTCGTGATCCGCAGCACACAGGGGGCGGAGGAGCTGGTCCAGAGCTACGAGGAGCAGCTGAAGGAGGTGCAGGCTGTGCCCTCTGACCTCAAGGAACTGGAGGCTAACAAGGCAGAGCTGAAGGTAATGGCCAGGGAGGCCCCTGGCTTGCCCGGACAGGATCAGTTCCTTTGGGTGCAGCGCGGGTGTTCCCCAGGCCCAGATCTGCCTCTTACACAGACCTGGATCACACAGGGGCAGGGGCCCTGCCCCAGAGCCGAGAGAGCATGAGGGCACGTGCAGACACGGGGGGGCACTGTTAGGAGGAAGGCGGGGCCCTGGCTGGAGCGGAGGGGAGCAGTGCCCAGCAGCTGGGCAGGACCCAGGTCCAGCAAAGCGGTGGAGCTCCAGCAAGGGCTGCATTCGCCAGGAGCATTGATCGCATCCAGCCAGGGGCGGACGGCCAGGCTGCGGGGGCAGGAGCTGCCCGTCACTGACCTGGCCCCTGTGTGCCACAGAGGCTGCGTGGGCAGGTGGAAGGGCACCAGCCCCTCTTCAGCACCCTGCAGTCAGACCTGAGCAAGGCCAAGGATGTCAATGAGCGGATGGTGAGGGGCCACAGCGAGCGGGACGTGGACCTGGACCGGTACCGGGAGCGGGTCCAGCAGCTGCTGGAGCGCTGGCAGGCCATACTGACCCAGACTGACCTGCGCCAGCGCGAGCTGCAGCAGCTGGGCCGCCAGCAGCGCTACTACCAGGAGAGCTACTCAGGGCTCATCCGGTGGATCCGGGACGCCAAGGAAAGGCAGGAGCAGATCCAGTCAGTGCCCGTCACGGACAGCCAGAGTGTGCGGGAGCAGCTCCTGCAGGAGAAGGTAACGCCCGTGAGAGGGCACCCGGCGGGGCCGCCCCCCAGGGGCACCTGTGTGACGGTGCCGCCTGCGGGAGCCAGCTGAGGTCACTGAATTAGGGTGAACCCCGGTCGAATGATAACTCACATCTTACCCCAAATACACGCTTACAGCCAATCCTTGTTATCTAAGCTAAAATTTATTACAAAAGAAAAGAGAGAGCTCGTTGGTTAAAAGATCAATGTACAGAGAGACTTGGGTTCAATTCTTGAGGTCCAGATACAGAGCAGAGATGAGCTTGTAGTGGCCAAAAGTCCTTTTAGAAATAGTCCAGAGGTTATAGTCCAATGGCCATGTTCAGGGTGACTCCAGTCAGTGACTGGGGATCTCAATCCTGATGGCTTAAGGTTCCCCCTCCTGAAACCCAAAGCAGACCTGAGATGAAGAAGGATCGTGTCCCAGGGGTTTTTATACATTTCCTGCAGACATTTGGCCTGAGAAAACAATCGGCTTGGCTTTCCTTCTCCCAAACATCCTGGCAATTAGCACAGGGTCATTTATCCATTAAACAGTTCAGACACAGGTTCCCACAGCCTTCAGAGAGACATAGACAATAATACTCTGTCACTCAAGTGTCTTCCTAAATGTCAATATTCCCTTTTTGATCTTTGAATCAAAGCCGTAGCCATAGACAAGGCTTGTTTGCGGACATCACAAGACCTGAGCAAACATCTCCCCTTCTCTCTCTAACAATGCAGACTTGCATTTCAAAACTCTGTTCAAAGCTCTGTTCATTTACATCTCTTCCTAACCTGTCTCTAAAGTCCGGCCATGGGTCAGGTCAGTCTGTGAGTTAATTAACTCTTTCTGGCCCTGTCACCTTTCAATGAGATTTAATTAATTTTATTAAGGTAATGTTGAAGTAAAAAGAAAACGGTACAGAGTTTAAGCATAGAAGTTTCTGGTTATCAGGGAATAAGGTACAGATGATCATGGGGTGCGAAATTTATATTACACTCATAACGTCACAGGGTGCCACAGGGCACCCAGTGGGGATGCCCCCCAGGGACACCTATGACAGGGCACCCAGCGGGGACGCCCGTGACAGGGCACCCGTCGGGGACGCCCCCTAGGGGCGCATGGGGCAGGGGAGCTGGTGGCTTGCTGGCATGGGGCAATGAAAGCCAACTGTGGCAGGGTTCTGTTCCGCTGGCTGCTTTTCTCTCTGCCTGCCCATCGGCCTGGGTGGCTTTGCTGGGTGGGCTGCCTGGAGCCGAGGGACGAGGATGCTCCGGAGTAGGGGCTGCGATGTTCACAAGTTGTCTCTCCCCAGAAACTCTTGGAGGAGTGCGACCGGAACCGGGAGAAGGTGGACGAGTGCCAGAGATACGCCAAGCAGTACATCGACGCCATCAAGGTGCGGGCCTGAGGCTCCTCCCACAATCCCACGCTGCTTCCTGGCCTGCCAGGCTGAGCCCTCTGCCCGCAGGCTCTGCAGCAGGGGTGCTGGCGCAGGCGGCTGGGGCTGGGCTGGGTTAGTGTTTAACATGGCAGCAGAGCTGGCCTGGGCGGAGTTCACTCCCATCAGGGCCCGGTGGCTGAGCGGGAGCCAGGGTACTCGGGTGTCCCAGGAGATGAGGTTTCTGTCTAGCAGAGCCCCAGGCTGCGGAGTCTGGGTCTCTGCCAGTCTCTGACATGGGCTCTTCTCCCCCAGGATTATGAGCTGCAGTTGGTGACATACAAGGCCCAGGTGGAACCCGTGGCTTCCCCAGCCAAGAAACCCAAAGTGCAGTCTGCGTCTGACAGCGTGATCCAGGAGGTGAGGGGGGCAGGCCCGGCTTGGGGGGCTCTCTGGAGCAGCCAGGGCCAGTGCAGGGCAGATCGTGGGCAGCTGGGGCTGTGGTGCTGTGGCAGCCTGGAGGAGCTGACTCTGGACCCAAGCTGAGGGCTGCAGCCCTCCTCTGCGTATGGGCCTGGGGACTGGTGTGGGTGGTGCACAAGTGGGCCAAGCCTGGGTCAGTCCCTGGTGTCTGGCACCAAGGAGCCCATGGGAGGGGGTTGCACCGCGGACTCGTCTCCCACCCTGCCTCGGATGCGCCCACTGACCTGTGTTTCCTGGCTGCAGTACGTGGACCTGCGGACGCAATACAGCGAGCTGACCACTCTCACCAGCCAGTACATTAAGTTCATCAGCGAGACCCTGCGGCGGCTGGAGGAGGAGGAGGTAGGAGAGCGGAGGGTGGGGGTGGCCCAGGGCCTGGCATGCATCTAGCTGTGTTGGTCTCGCTCCTTCCATAACAACAAGGAACATGGTCCATGTTTACTGCCCGTCCCGCATCACTAACACACAGCCCAGGCCTCTAACTCTGTGCTGATCTGGCGGCTGGCTCTGGGTACAGCAAATTGATACTCACCAAGGGCTCTGCCTTGTCAGCCCTGCCCCCGGCGCTGGCCAGGGTCTGCCAGGGCTCTGCTCGGTCGGCGGTTAGGAGGGCACTTCCCAGATACACTTAGTACAGTCAGCGTCTGTGTCAGCATGGGGCCCATCCTGCCGCGGGTTCTCCGACTCCTCGTTTGTTCTCTGCTGTAACCTCTCTAATTCTTCATTTCCGCCCTTGGAAGAGGAGCCGCTTGGCCGGTGCTTTGTCTTGGGGGATGTTTGTGTTGGTTGGGATCTAATGGAGGGTAAAAAACCAGGATGACTCTGGGATTTCTGCACCAGGTACTCCCCTCTGCGCATGCCCCTCCTCAGCCTCCCTCTCTCCGCCTCACCCCATGGCCACAAGCAACCTGCTCCCAGCACCTGCTCACTGCACCTCCTGCTTCTCCTTCACCCCCTGCAGGAACTGCCCCCGGGCCCTTCTCCCGACCCACAGGGCCATCGGGGCAGGGAAAATGGGGGCACTAACGGAGACCTCACTCAGTCTAGGCAAACAGGGAGCCCAGCCCTTCCTCAAGATGAGGGAGGGGCCTGAGCTCAGCAGGGGCCCTCTGGCTCTGGAAGCACCAGGCCCTTGGTCATGGCTGCGCAGACATCACCCTGCTCACTGTGTAAGAGAAACAGGAGCCCTCAGCCCTCCGGATCAGCCCTGCTGCAGTGCGGAGCCCTGCGAGGTTGCTGCTTCCCTCTCCCTCCCCCCGAGAGAACTGGCAGCTGTAAATCCGCTCCCAGATGTCCCTACTGCTGGAAAGGGCAGCGTTTGCATGCGCCCTGGCGGGTCTCCTTCCCGCTCCACATGGCCGGCTTGCCTGGGCTGTTGGGAGTGGGGCAGTGAGGCACTGTAGAGCCAGCTTGGCAGCCCAGGGCAGAACGTAAAGCTCTCTCCACGGACTCTGTTCTGTCCCGGTGAGGAAAGGGTTACCCTGTCCCTCTGTTGCCCTCTGCCTGGTCTCCCTTCTCTCTCTGCTGCCCGTATCTCCCACGCTTTCTCCCGGCTCTGCAGCCTGACTGGGTTCCTCACTGGCCCCGAGATGACCGTACTTTTCTGCAGCTGTTGCTTTTGTGCTGGGGCCTGCAGAGGGAGAAGGCTCCCCTTGTGGCTGCCAGGGGAGAGGCCTGCAGTGGGCACGGTGAAGGAGGGCAAGCTGCTAGCTTCCTGTCTTCATTTGCCGTGGGCTTTGCTCGTGCTCCATTGTTTGCTCTTGCTTCATTGGTCACCCTGCTTCCTGCACAGCCGTCCCGCTTGCTGTGTCACGGTCCGTCACCCGCCTCCCTGAGCTGTACTAAGTGAGATGTAGCAGTGCCGTGTCCCCTCTGTCTGCCACACGTCTTCCAGAAGCCAACCGGGGGCTCCAGGCCATCCCCATGCCACATCCTCCACCCCGGCCCCAGGCCATCGCTCACCGGGCGTGTGTGTGCTGCTGGTTCTGTGGTTTTCGTTGTGATTTCGTCTTCTCCCTTTGTTTTCCCTGCACTCTTTCCCCTCCAGAGGGCCGCGGAGAAGATGAAGGAGCAGGAGAGGAAGAGGCTGGCAGAGGTGGAGGCCCAGCTGGAGAAGCAGAGGCAGCTGGCCGAGGCGCATGCCAAAGCCAAAGCGCAGGCCGAGGAGGAGGCGCAGGAGCTGCAGCGCCGCATGCGTGAGGAGGTCTCCAGGAGGGAGGTGGTGGCTGTGGACGCCGAGCAGCAGAAGCAGAACATCCAGCAGGAGCTGATGCAGCTGAAGCAGATCTCCGACACCCAGATCAAATCCAAGGACAAGCTGATCGAGCAGGTGGAGCACAGCCGCAAGAGGGTGGAGGAGGAGATCCACATCATCCGCCTGCAGCTCGAGACCTCCGAGCAGCAGAAGTCCAGCGCGGAGGCGGAGCTGCGGGAGCTGCGGGCCCGGGCCGAGGAGGCCGAGCGGCAGAAGAAGCTGGCCCAGGAGGAGGCCGAGCGGCTGCGCACGCAGGTGAAGGACGAGGCGCAGAGGAAGCGGGAGGCGGAGGAGGAGCTGCAGCGCAAGGTGCAGGCGGAGAAGGACGCGGCCCGGGAGAAGCAGGCGGCCCTGCGGGACCTGGAGACGCTGCGCAGGCAGGCGGAGGAGGCGGAGAGGAGGATGAAGCAGGCTGAGCTGGAGAAGGAGCGGCAGATCCAAGTGGCTCAGGAAGCGGCGCAGAAGAGCGCGGAGACTGAGCTGCAGAGCAAGCGCCTGTCCTTTGCGGAGAAGACGGCCCAGCTGGAGATGTCCCTGAAGCAGGAGCACGTCACAGTCACCCACCTGCGGGAGGAGGCCGAGCGCCTGAAGAAGCAGCAGCTGGAGGCAGAGAAATCCAGGGAGGAGGCAGAGAGGGAGCTGGAGAAATGGCGGCAGAAGGCGAATGAGGCCCTGCGCCTCCGGCTGCAGGCAGAGGAGGTGGCTCACAAGAAGACCCTGGCTCAGGAGGAAGCTGAGAAGCAGAAGGAGGATGCGGAGAGGGAGGCCAGGAAGAGGGCGAAGATGGAGGAGTCTGCCCTGCGGCAGAAGGAGCTGGCTGAGGAGGAGCTGGAGAAGCAGAGGAAGCTGGCAGAGGGCACCGCCCAGCAGAAGTTCTCAGCTGAGCAGGAGCTGATCCGGCTGAAGGCGGAGATGGAGAACCGGGAGCAGCAACGCCTGCTGCTGGAGGAGGAGCTCTTCCGCCTGAAGAATGAGATCAGTGAGGCCATTCATAAGAGGAAGGAGGTGGAGGAGGAGCTGGCCAAGCTGCGTACCGAGATGGAGATCCTCTTGCAGAGCAAGGCCAAGGCCGAGGAGGATTCCCGTTCCACCAGCGAGAAGTCCAAGCAGAAGCTGGAAGCCGAGGCCAGCAAGCTACGGGAGCTGGCCGAGGAGGCGGCTCGGCTGCGCGCCCTGTCGGAGGAGGCCAAGCGGCAGCGGCAGCTGGCTGAGGAGGAAGCAGCCCGGCAGCGAGCCGAAGCCGAGAGGATCCTGAAGGAGAAACTGGCCGCCATCAGCGAAGCCTCCCGGCTGAAGACGGAGGCAGAGATCGCCCTGAAGGAGAAGGAGGCGGAGAACGAACGGCTGAGGCGGCTGGCGGAGGACGAGGCCTACCAGCGCAAGCTGCTGGAGGAGCAGGCAGCCCAGCACAAGCAGGACATTGAGGAGAAGATCACCCTGCTGAAGAAGTCCTCTGACACCGAGCTGGAGCGGCAGAAGAGCATTGTGGATGATACGCTTAAGCAGCGGCGCGTCATTGAGGAGGAGATCCGCATTCTCAAGATCAACTTTGAGAAGGCATCGGCGGGCAAGACAGACCTGGAGCTGGAGCTGAGCAAGATCAAGAGCAGCGCGGAGGAGATCCAGCGCAGCAAGGAGAGGGCCGAGCAGGAGGCTGAGAAGCAGCGGCAGCTGGCCCTGGAGGAGGAGAACCGCCGCAGGGAGGCTGAGGAGAAGGTGAAGAAGATCTTGGCTGCAGAGCAGGAAGCCGCCCGGCAGCGCAAGGTGGCCCTGGACGAGGTGGAGCGCCTGAAAGCCAAGGTGGAGGAGGCCAAGAGGCAGAAGGAGCTGGCGGAGAAGGAGTCGGAAAGGCAGATCCAGCTGGCCCAGGAAGCGGCTCAGAAGAGAATTCAGGCTGAGGAGAAGGCCCACCTGGCTACAGTGCAGCAGAAGGAGCAGGAGCTGCTGCAGACGAGGCGCCAGGAACAGAACATCCTGGACAAGCTGAGGGAAGAGGCCGAGAAGGCCAAGAGAGCAGCGGAGGAAGCAGAGTTTGCACGCGTCAAGGCTGAGCAGGATGCGACCCTGTCCCGGCAGCAGGTGGAGGAGGCAGAGCGCCTGAAGCAGCGAGCCGAGGAGGCGGCGCAGGCCAAAGCCAGAGCCCAGGAGGATGCTGAGAAGCTCAGGAAGGAGGCTGAGCTGGAGGCCGCTAAGCGGGCCCAAGCTGAGCAGGCGGCTCTGAAGCAAAAGCAGCTGGCTGACGCCGACATGGAAAAGCACAAGAAGTTTGCAGAGCAGACGCTGAGGCAGAAGGCCCAGGTGGAGCAGGAGCTGACCAAGGTCAAGCTGCAGCTGGAGGAGACGGACCACCAGAAAAGCATCCTGGACGAGGAGCTGCAGCGGCTGAAGGAGGAGGTGACGGACGCCATGAGGCAGAAGGCCCAGGTGGAGGAAGAGCTCTTCAAGGTGAAGATCCAGATGGAGGAGCTGATCAAACTGAAGACCCGGATCGAGCAGGAGAACAAGGTGCTGATCCTGAAGGACAAGGACAACACCCAGAAGTTCCTGGTGGAGGAGGCAGAGAAGATGAAGCTAGTGGCGGAGGAGGCTGCTCGCCTGAGCGTGGAGGCGCAGGAGGCCGCCCGCATGCGGAAGCTGGCGGAGGACGACCTGGCGCAGCAGCGGGCGCTGGCGGAGAAGATGCTGAAGGAGAAGATGCAGGCAGTGCAGGAGGCCACGCGGCTGAAGGCGGAGGCAGAGATGTTGCAGAGGCAGAAGGACCTAGCTCAGGAGCACGCCAAGAAGCTCCAGGAGGACAAAGAGCAGATGCAGCAGCGCCTGACTGAGGAGACCGAGGGCTTCCAGAAACTCTTGGAGGCCGAGCGCAAGCGGCAGCTGGAGATCATGGCCGAGGCCGAGCGCCTCAAGCTGCACGTGACCGAGATGAGTATGGCGCAGGCCAAGGCAGAGGAGGACGCGAAGCGGTTCAAGAAGCAGGCGGAGGAGATCAGTGAGAAGCTGCACAAGACGGAGCTGACCACCCAGGAGAAGATGACGCTGGTCCACACGCTGGAGATCCAGAGGCAGCAGAGCGACAGGGATGCGGAGAATCTGAAGAGAGCGATTGCTGAGCTGGAGAGGGAGAAGGAGAAGCTGAAGCGGGAGGCAGAGCTGCTGCAGCAGAGATCAGAAGAGGTACTGATTTTCCTGTTCCCCCTTGCTGTCATATTAATGCTGGGGGACACCCTCTGCTTAGTGTCCTAACTGAGCTGACCATGTAGAATGGCAGCCTTCAGACAGCTGACTGCGCCCACAAAATGCCAGCCAGGGTCCACAGTTCCCTTAGCAACCGACAATCCTCCATAACCCACATGGGCTGTCCGCAGACTCGTCTCACAGCCCCCAGGGTTGTTACGGGTGACGTGTCCGAGGGGACATGGGCAAAGACCAGGGGAGGATTTTCAAAAGCACCTCCACGGTTTAGCAGCCCAAGTGCCATCGACTCTCGGGGGACTTGTGCTCCCAGGTCACTGGAGTGCTCTAGAAAACCTCACCTAATGCACCAAGTCCCTGCTCCACGGACCCCGACTCTTAGCCTTGCTCCTGCAGCTCCTGTGAGCACACGCACACAGCTCACATGTGTGTGCAGTGCTAAGGCTCCAGCTGCAGAGTGACCTGTAACTGACCCAGGAGTGTGTCTGAGCAGCTTTGCCCCACGCCCCCATCGGAGGTTGCTCATCTCTAACTGGTGTTGGCAGAGTCCATCCTCCCTGCACACGGTGTGCCGTTCTCCTGCAGGCACAGGGTGTCCGCTCCCTGAGCGCCAGGCACAGACGGTGGTGACTCTAAGGTCCTTGGCCGTATGGACATTCACCCTGCTCCTTGGGATGCATAATGGGGCATGATTAGCTTTACCCCAACAGAAGAACAATGTCCCTCTCCTGCTTCTTTAATCCAGTCTAGCATGCAGTAATGCCCAAACTCCTCCTCATCTTCCCACCCCACCCCGTTAGCACTAATGCACCGCAGCAGGGGGCTGGCCCCTGTACCTGCTAACATAAGCCCAAGGTACTAGCCTGTAATACGACTTGCTGCTATACCCCAAGCTTTTTCCGGCTAGCGCCCTCCCACTAATGGTTATCCCTGTCTGCACCAGGTTTTTGTGGGCTCTATTTGGGGTTAAGTGGGGTTGGGTCTAAGAGATGTTTCTTTGTTTCCCTGCTCCAGATGCAGACGGCTCAGCAGGAGCAGCTCCGTCAGGAGACTCACATACTCCAGCAGAGCTTCTTAACAGAGAAGGATAGCCTGCTTCAGAAAGAGAGGTTCATTGAGGAAGAGAAAGTCAAGCTGGAGAAACTCTTCGAAGACGAGATGAACAAAGCTCAGACCCTGAAGGCAGAGCAGGACCGGCAGCGGAAGCAGATGGAGCAGGAGAAGCAGCAGCTGGAGGCCACCTTGGATGATGCAAAGAAGAAGCAGAAAGAGGCAGAGAAAAATGTCCAGCGTAAGCAGGAAGAGCTTCAGCAGCTGGAAAAGCAGCGACAGCAGCAAGAGAAACTCCTTGCAGAGGAGAACCAGAAGCTAAGGGAGAAACTGGAACAGCTGCAAGAGGAGCACAGGGCCGCGCTGGCCCAGACTCGAGAGATCATGATCCAAACCGACGACATTCCTGAGGATGCCGCGATTTTGCCGACCCAGCTGACTCCGACCAAAGCGGTGCCCAATGGCAGAGATGCCGTGGATGGCCTGGCTCAGAACGGGGAGCCGGAGTTTGCATTTCATGGCATCCGGCAGAAGGTGCCTGCGGAGAAGCTGGTTGAGGCCGGCATCCTGGGCAGAGAGATCTTGGACAAGTTGGTGAAAGGGACGGTGACCGTGGCTGAGCTTGCGCAGAGGGATGACCTCAGGAAATACCTGCAGGGCCAGAGCAGCATCGCCGGCTTGCTTATTAAACCCACCAACGAGAAGATGAGTATCTACAAGGCCATGAAGAAACAGCTGCTGAGCCCAGGCATGGCACTCATCCTCCTGGAAGCACAAGCTGCCTCCGGCTTCATAATTGACCCAGTGAGAAACAAGAGGCTCTCTGTAAACGAGGCTGTGAAAGAAGGAGTAATTGGTCCAGAGCTGCACAATAAAATGCTGTCTGCCGAGAGGGCAGTAACCGGGTACAGAGACCCCTACACCGGAGACAAGATCTCCCTCTTCCAGGCCATGACAAAAGACCTCATTGTCCAAGACCACGGCATCCGCCTGCTGGAGGCCCAGATCGCCACCGGCGGCATCATCGACCCCGTGAACAGCCACCGCCTGCCAGTGGAAGCGGCCTACAAGCGTGGCTACTTCGACGAAGAGATGAACCAGACCCTGTCAGACCCCACGGACGACACCAAGGGCTTCTTTGACCCCAACACGCAGGAGAACCTGACCTACCTGCAGCTGATGGAGAGATGCATGACTGACCCTGAGACTGGGCTCCGCCTCTTGCCGCTCACCGACAGAGCAGCCAAAGGAGGGGACCTGGCCTACACTGATCAAGAGGCCAAAGATGTTTTCAAGAAGGCCACGGTGTCTGCCCCCTTCGGCACGTTCAAAGGAAAGACGGTGACCATCTGGGAGATCATCAACTCGGAGTACTTTACCGAGGAGCAGAGGCGAGACCTGTTACGGCAGTACAAGACTGGCAAGATCACCGTGGAGAAGATCATCAAGATTGTCATCACCGTAGTGGAAGAGAGTGAGAAGAAGAGCCAGCTGTGCTTTGAAGGGCTCCGTGCTGCTGTCCCTGCCGCTGAGCTGCTGGAGAGCAAAATCATTGACAAAGATCTCTACAACCAGCTGCACCAGGGCAAGAAGTCTGTGACGGACGTGGCTGACGCAGACGCCATAAAGAGGTATCTGAAGGGCACCGACACCATTGCTGGTGTCCTGGTGGAGTCAACTGGGCAGAAGTTCACGCTCTATGACGCCCTGAAGAAAAACCTGCTGAAGCCAGAGGCTGCCCTGCCGCTGCTGGAGGCCCAGGCAGGCACGGGGTACATCATCGATCCCGTTAGGAACGAGAAGCTCTCGGTGGACGAGGCAGTGAGAGCTGGGATTGTCGGGCCAGAGTTCCATGAGAAGCTGCTGTCTGCAGAGAAGGCTGTGACTGGCTACAAAGACCCGTACACCGGACAGACTGTCTCCCTGTTCCAAGCGCTAAGGAAAGGCCTGATCCCCAGCGATACCGGGATCCGCCTGCTGGATGTCCAGCTGGCCACCGGTGGCATAGTTGACCCTGTGAACAGCCACCGCCTGCCGCTCGATGTTGCCTGTAAGCGGGGCTACTTCGACGAGGAGACAAACAAGGCCCTGTCCACTCCCAGCGACGACACCAAGGCCTTCTATGACCCCGACACTCAGGAGAACCTCACCTACACCCAGCTGCAGAAGAAATGCCGACCAGACAAGCAGACTGGCCTCTACCTGCTGCCCCTCTCAGACCAGGCCATCCGGTCACAGCAAGAGGAGGTCTACACGGACAGCCAGGCGAAGGAGTCCTTAGACAAGGCAACCCTGGAGCTGCCAGCTGGCAGCTTGAAGGGCAAGACAGTGACAATCTGGGAGCTGATCCACTCTGAGTATTTCACCGAGGAGCAAAGGAGGGAGCTGCTGCGGCAGTACAAGACCGGCAAGGTCACCATTGAGAAGATCATCAAGATAATGATCACCATCATTGAGGAAACAGAGACCAAGAAGCAGGAGAAGCTGACGTTCAGCGGCCTCCGAGCACCTGTTCCTGCTACTGAGCTGCTGGAGTCGAGGGTCCTTAGCAAAGCCCAGTACGAGCAGCTCAGGGAAGGCAAGAAGTCGGTGAAAGACCTCTCCGAGACAGACTCTGTGAAGAGGTTCCTGCGGGGCAGCGACTGCATTGCTGGCATCTACGTGGAAGACACGAAGGAGAAACTGAACCTCTACGAGGCCATGAAGAGAAACCTCCTGAGGCCAAGCACCGCTGTCACCCTGATGGAAGCTCAGGCAGCCAGTGGGTTCCTGGTTGACCCCGAAAGGAACCAAAAGCTGTGTGTCAACGAGGCTGTGAAAGCTGGCCTCGTTGGGCCGGAGCTCCACGAGAAGCTGCTCTCTGCAGAGAAGGCCGTCACTGGGTATAAGGACCCCTACTCTGGGAACACCATCTCCCTCTTCGAAGCCATGAAGAAGGGGCTGATCCTCAAGGAGCACGGCATCCGCCTGCTGGAGGCCCAGGTGGCCACCGGCGGCATCATCGACCCCGTGCACAGTCACCGCCTCCCCGTGGAGGTGGCTTACAAGCGGGGCTACTTCGACCAAGAGATGAACCGGATCCTCTCTGACCCCAGCGACGACACCAAGGGCTTCCTTGACCCCAACACGCAGGAGAACCTGACCTACCTGCAGCTGAAGGAGAGGTGCATCGAGGACCCCGAGACCGGCCTGTACCTCCTGCCTCTGAAGCAGCCGGAGAAGCCCACGATGGTGGAGACGACCCATGTGTACACGGAGGCAGAGACCCGGAAAGCATTTGAGGAAACGCAGGTCAGCATCCCCGTGGGCAGCATGGCTGGCTCCTCCATGTCCCTGTGGGAAATCATGCAGTCAGACCTCATCCCCGAGGAGCAGCGGAAGCAGCTGATGGAGGAGTTCCGCTCCGGCAATGTGACCAAGGAGCGCATGATCATCATCATCATCGAGATCATCGAGAAGACAGAGATCATCCGGCAGCAGGACCTGACCTCCTACGACTTTGTCCGGCGCCGGATCACGGCTGACGACCTCTATGAGGCCAGGATCATCTCCCTGGAGATATACAACGTGCTGAAGCAGGGCTCCAAGACCATCCGAGAGATCCTGGAGATAGAGACCGTCTGGAAATACCTGTACGGAACCGGCTGCGTAGCTGGCATCTACATCCCCTCCACCAAGCAGAAGCTCAGTGTCTATCAGGCCCTGAAGAAAGGGCTGATCAGCCCTGAGGTAGCCCGCTCCCTGCTGGAGGCCCAGGCTGCCACTGGCTTCATGATCGATCCCATAAAGAATGAGATGCTGACGGTAGACGAAGCTGTCAGGAAAGGAGTGGTGGGGCCGGAAATCCACGACCGGCTGCTGTCCGCAGAGAGAGCTGTGACCGGCTACAGGGACCCGTACAGCGAGCAGAAGATCTCACTCTTCCAGGCCATGAAGAAGGATCTGATCCCCGCTGAGGAAGCCCTCCGGCTGCTGGATGCTCAGCTAGCCACTGGTGGCATCATCGACCCGTTCCTGGGGTTCCACCTGCCTCTGGAGGTCGCCTATCAGCGTGGCTTCTTCAGCAAGGAGACTTGCGACAGGCTGTCGGAGCCCAGCGAGGTCCGGAGCTACGTGGACCCCTCCACGGACGAGAAGCTCAGCTACGTGCAGCTCCTCAAGCGGTGCCGGAAGGATGAGAACAACGGCCAGCTGCTGCTGCCCCTGTGCGACACAAGGAAGCTGACCTTCCGGGGCCTGAGGAAGCAGATCAGCGTGGAGGAGCTGGTGCGGTCCCAGGTCATGGATGAAGTGACAGCCCAGCGCCTCCAGGATGGCTTAACCTCCATCGAAGAAGTCTCCAAAAACCTGCAGAAGTTCCTGGAGGGCACCAGCTGCATCGCTGGTGTCTTCGTGGACTCCACCAAGGAGCGGCTCTCCGTGTACCAAGCCATGAAGAAAGGCATCATCCGGCCTGGCACAGCTTTCGAGCTCCTGGAGGCCCAGGCAGCCACTGGGTACGTGATCGACCCCATCAAGGGCTTCAAGCTGACGGTGGAGGAGGCGGTGCGGATGGGCATTGTGGGCCCAGAGTTCAAGGACAAGCTCCTTTCGGCGGAGAGGGCGGTGACCGGTTACAAAGACCCCTACTCGGGCAAACTGATCTCCCTCTTCCAGGCCATGAAGAAGGGCCTGATCCTGAAAGATCATGGGATCCGTTTGCTAGAGGCCCAGATCGCCACGGGAGGCATTATCGATCCAGAGGAAAGCCATCGCCTGCCCGTGGAGATGGCCTACAAGCGGGGCCTGTTCGACGAGGAAATGAACGAGATCCTCCTGGACCCCAGCGACGACACCAAGGGCTTCTTTGATCCCAACACCGAGGAGAACCTGACCTACCTGCAGCTCATGGAGCGGTGCATCACTGACCCGGAGACTGGGCTGTGCCTACTCCCTCTGAAGGAGAAAAAGCGGGAGAGAAAGACCTCATCCAAGTCGTCTGTCCGCAAGCGCAGGGTGGTGATCGTCGACCCAGAGACTGGGAAGGAGATGTCGGTTTATGAAGCCTACCGCAAAGGCCTCATCGACCACCAGACCTACCTGGAGCTCTCTGAGCAAGAGTGTGAGTGGGAAGAGATCACCATCTCCTCCTCGGACGGGGTGGTCAAGTCCATGATCATCGACAGGAGGTCCGGGCGACAGTACGACATCGACGATGCGATTGCAAAGGGCCTGATTGATCAGTCTGCCCTGGACCAGTATCGCTCCGGCACCCTGTCCATCACCGAGTTTGCAGACATGCTCTCTGGAAACGTGAGCGGCTTCCGATCAAGATCTTCTTCTGTTGGGTCCTCTTCCTCCTACCCCATAAGCCCAGCCCCTGCGAGAGCTCAGCTGACATCCTGGAGCGACCCTGCTGAAGAGACCGGTCCGATTGCTGGGATCCTGGACACGGACACCCTGGAGAAAGTGTCCATCACGGAGGCCATGCACCGCAATCTTGTAGACAACATCACTGGACAGCGGCTGCTGGAGTCCCAGGCCTGCACCGGAGGCATCATCGACCCCAGCACTGGGGAGAAATTCTCTGTTGCTGATGCAGTCAACAAGGGCCTGGTTGACAAAATCATGGTGGACAGGATCAACCTCGCTCAGAAGGCCTTCTATGGCTTTGAGGATCCGAGAACCAAGACGAAAATGTCAGCTGCCCAAGCCTTGAAGAAGGGCTGGCTGTACTACGAAGCCGGCCAGCGGTTCCTGGAGGTACAGTACCTGACGGGTGGGCTGATTGAGCCCGACGTGCCAGGCCGGGTCTCGCTCGATGACGCGCTGCAGAAAGGCACAATCGACACACGCACAGCCCAAAAGCTGCGGGACGTGAACACTTACTCCAAGTATCTCACCTGCCCCAAAACGAAACTCAAGATCTCCTACAAGGATGCAATGGACAGAAGCATGGTTGAGGAGGGAACAGGCCTGCGCCTGCTGGAAGCTTCCTCCCAATCCAGCAAAGGATATTTCAGCCCCTACAACGTCAGTGGCTCGGGCTCCACCTCTGGCTCTAGATCAGGCTCCCGAACAGGATCTAGATCAGGCTCCAGGCGAGGGAGCGTTGATGCCACCGGCTCCGGCTTCTCCATGACCTTCTCTTCCTCCTCCTACTCTTCCTCAAGCTACGGACGCAGATACACATCTGGTCCCCAGAGCAACGTGGATGCTGCTGAACTCACTCTCGCCTTGTGCAGCCTAAATGGGAGCTGCGGATGGGAAGCAAACAGGAAGCTCCCCGACCTGCAGAGGCCTCAGCTGACAGTGGCATAAAGTCCTCTCCCTGCCTGCCCCAGCCCCCCAAAACACTGAGGAACCTTCCCATTTATCCTGCTCTGCATGTGGTGAAGCTACTGGCTAATCATCCAATTATTATTTTTAAACCCCAATTTTCTTCCAAAGCAGTGCCTAAAGTTTAACCAAAAAGAGGAGACTAATATATATTAATATGTATGATTGTTGGGACAGTATTTGTATATTTAGCGGTGAGAGAGAACACACTACCCTCCAGCTCAGTAACCCAGGAGCTTGCTTCGGTTCGTACCATCTGCAGAGTCGACTAACCCAGCCACCACCGAGCCGCTCCCACAGCCCGGCAGAACCTGCCAACAGGTTTGCATTTTTGATCCTAACCAGCTAGTGACTTTTTTTATTAACTCTGCCAGCTTCATCCCCTACCATCCCCAGAGGAGGAGAGGGCACTGTCCCCAGCTCTCAGACCTGCTGCTCATGCCAGCTGCCCTCCCCCTTCCCGGGAAAAGAGACTGTGACCTTGGACCCTGGACTGACCACACTGTCCCTCAGCGCTTTGGCCCAGGACAGCGACCTCTGCACACCAGCTCTGGAGCCGTTGCCTGGATCCTTTCTGCTGGCCTTCGGTGGGGCAGAGGAGGAGGCTGCTGTCTGCTACCTGCCCCCTCCCAAGAGCTCCTCAGCCTGCCTCCCAGAACTCCCCACAGCCGCTGTGGCCTCGGCACTCAGACTGTAAGTGCATGCTGGGCTGCCTCTGTGCTTTCACAGAGCCTGCTGCCATGGGGATGGATCTGCCTGCCTCTCTGCTCCACAGCTTCACCCCCCAAGAGGTTTTACGTTGCATCTGCGCCTCCTCCTCCAGCCTGCTTGTTCACTCTGACGCATTCCATCATGCTTTGCTTTTCCGGCCCAAGTTCCCGGGGAATCTTACATTGCCGTGTGCTGCTGTTGGCCAGTGGCTATGTCTGCATGTGTGTGTCTGTCTGTCTGTCTCTCTCCGTGTATCTGGGAAGTGCCCTGTACAAGGTTGATTTTTTAGACTGAATCATGAGACTAATGAATTGAGAGGTATTTATCAGAACCCCTCTGCCAGCCTGGCAGCACGGCTGACCAGAGCCTTGACAAACCAGCCCCAGTCCCTGCGTGCACACCTGTATGCACGCAGGTTTCTGTGCCCAGGTCCCATGCCAGCTGTGGTGGAAGCCTGCCAGACACCCCCCCCATACCCTTTGCTAAATGGGGTTCTTGCAGAATGTCTTACCTTGGATGCAAAGCGAGAGGCTTTGTAGCAGCTGTAAGTTTCAAGGTCTGCTTGGCTCGGAGGGGGTCGTAGTCCAGCACAGCAGCGTGGAGGTGCTGACTTTGTTAAAACTCCGATTCTTACTTTCCTTTCTCACCTTGATTTCTTTACCTCTTCATTTGTCTGCCATGTTTTCCCACCAGTAATGATGCTCTCTCTCTCTGTCAGACATCTTTTTCCAGTCCCACCAAAGAAGTCCCCTTGCCACTGGGAGAATTCCTTAGCTGGGTCTCTGACGTTAGCAAGTCCTGGATCAGTTCCCGGGGAGCCCCGGACTCAGCAGCTCCTCGGCTGCGCTCCTCCACACAGGTAACTCCAACCGCTTTTGAGTCTCTGTGTTTGGAGACCGGGCTTTCTGCAAATCTAGTGCTGGCTGCGCTCACCTGGAAGTTGTGTTCCCCAGACTTTGGAGTACTGGGGCGTCAACATGCCTTGGAGCAGTTTGAAGGTGCGCTGGTTCCACACGAACTAGCTTGTGGCCATTGCTGTGCTCTCAGGTGGGCTTGGGGTAAAATAGCCTACAATTACGCACTGAATTGGTTCTGAGCACCTGCAGCTCCCGTTGTCTGCAGTGACGTGAGCTCTCCGGTCGTGGTACCAGTCAGTGGCCCACAGCGTCAGGGATGTTTTATATCATCTATCTTCGGCGTGACCTTCCGAAGGGGCTAACAGCTAGAGGGTGCTAGCTTGCTGGGGGGAGGGCGAGAGATGGGGACAGATGGGGTGTGGGTGAGCGTATCTGTGCAGCGTCCTTGGCTCTGTTTGATGGTGTCATCTCATGAACAAACCCTCCGATCTCATCCCACCCTTTTCTTTATTTTGTTTACTTTGTTGTAGTGTTGCTGGATGTCCATTCCAACTGTCCTCCCCGCTGCCGTGGAGCCCGTACCCCCGTGCTGGGGGGAAGTGGGACAGCACTGAGGACTCCCCCTCCCTTTGCACTGGTCCAACGGGCCCAGTCTGAGACTCTGAGAGGCAGCACCCCTCCAGGCAGCCCGTGCACAGCCACTTGGAGCTGCTGGAGCTGTCCTTCCCCGCCAGCACTGAGAGCTGATCCTCTGTCCCCGGTCCTGAAGACTGGGGCGTGCCTGGGGGCTGCTCTGGAGACCTGCAGCCCAGCAAAGATGGCAGCAGAATGCTTGGGGGGAGGTGTCCGTGCAGAGCCTGGGCGAGCGTTGCTGCCTGCTCTCACACACGCATGTGTGCCTGATGCAGGACCTGCACGGCGACCCCCAGCCTGTCTCGCCCGCTCCCATTCTCAGCAGCCCCCGGGGCGGAAAGGTGCTCCGCCCTCTGTCTGCAGCACTAAGAGCCGTGAAGGCACCCTGGGGCTCAGCCCTGGCTTGTGATGTAATTGTACATGCGGGGCTCCCCCTTCGGGCGAGCCCTGGCTTCTAGGGCCTTCCCAGCTCCAGCTCCCCAGACAAGGGCACAGACACCTCCGGACTCCTTGCACTAGTACGGCCTTTCCCCTCCCCCATCACCAGCAATGGGCAAAGAACGGCATGTGTCATGCTCCAGCAGCGACCCCTCACGCGTGTGCATCCAAACCCATTTCTCCTCCTCCTCCTCCCCCTCCTCCCCCTCCGCCGCCCGCTCTCATTGGCTACATGTAAATCAAGTCATGTTATCCCTCAGCATTTGTCACTATATTATTCTCATTATCCAGTTTTTGCTTTTGCATGATGTACTAACATGGGCGATTGTGTAACATATTCCAGCCTGAGCCGGGGCGCCCGGTCCCAGCTCCCTCCCCTTGGGACGCTGGGCTCCCCTGGCTCCCGCTTGTTTCTGTTCAGGGCAGCAAGGGCTGATTAACAAGCCAAATGCATCTCTCTTTTTGGGGGGCAAAACACTAAAACCTGACTTGTATATACCGTGAAGTGTTTGTAAAACATGCAGTATGGACCCAGGCCCTCTCCACAGGGAGGGCAGTAAAGGAGATTATCGGAAACTGGCCGGCAGCTCTGCGTGCTCTGTTCACAGCGTTCTCACTCTCGTGCCCAGGGATTCCACAGCCCTGGCCTCGCCGGAACCCTGCAAGGCAGAGCCCCCAGCCAGCTCAGTCTGCTTCCACTCCCCTGGCCTCCTAAACGTGGTTATACCGGCGCCGCTGCCCGGTACAGCCCGAGTTGTGAGCTGTGTTCGTCCCAAAGAGCTCCCCCCAAGCCCTCCAACTCTGATCCTCACGTGGCTCCCAGCTCTGCAGTAGCTGAGCCCCTCCCAATTCTCACCCACCCCCAGAGGCAGGGCAGAGCTGTTCTCCCATGGGGCAGCTGGGAACCGCGCCACGGAGGCTAAGTACCTGGGCCAAGAGCGCCCACAAAGTCTGTGGCAGAGTGAACCCAGATTTCCCTCTTGAACCCAGGTCTCCCAAGGCCTCGGCTAGAATCCCAGCCGCTGGGCCTGCTGCTCAGCTCGCCCGTATTCCTTGAGGCATATAGGTTCTTCTACAGAGGGGGGAGATTTCTCCAGTGGGGAGAAACCCAGGTGTTGCCCCTGCTGCAATGTTTCCTACTACCTGCCTCGCTCTGGCTGCAGGCCCTTGTGCGTGTTGGATTCTGGGGCCGCGGCCCGGTTTCCTGGGACATGGCGGGGGTGCAGAAAGCACGCTCAGCTAATAACGCTGGTGCCCTGAAGGGCTGCTCCTTTCCTCCGTTGCTGGAGCGTGGGCTGGGCCCTCCTGGGTGCTCTGCAGCCTGCGCACAGGAACGGTCGCACTTAGCTGGGCTGAGCGGAAGAGGCGAGTGTGGAAAGAGCTGGGTCTGTGCCGGCAGAGCTCGCCCTGCAGGCGCTGGGTTCTGGGCAGTGGCCCCGGGAACAGGAGCGCTGAGAGGTACAGGAGTACTGCGTGCTGTGTAGAAGGGACCCAGGAAGGAGCTAACATGGAGGCTGCAGCAGGAGCAACGACAGAGAATTCAGGCATCAGTCGTACCTTGTCAGTCCCTGAATCTTCCCAAAGGGAGGGAGGACGCTGCAGGCACTCTGCCCTCGCTAAATCCTTCTCTGCGGGCCGTGCACCCGCCTGCCGCCGAGATAGGACCTAGGGTAACAAGGGGATGGCCAGCCGGGGAATGGCCAAGCAAAGCTCTCAGCTGTGAGATGCCCATGGGGCCTGAAACATGGGGCCACCCCCTTCAGCAGCAGAGGGGTGTTTTCAAGAGTGTCTGCAAGAACCAATTCCTGCAGCCTCACCTCTTCCCTGCCTGGCCAGCACGAGCAGGCCTGTCTCCGCTCAGCCCTCGGGCCCAAGGAAAGACCAGCTTCTTTTCTGCATCCCGCCCGGCTTGAGCTGGAGCCTGGACAGGGGGCAGCCACCTGGATGCCCCTTGTATGTTACGGGTCGTGAGTTCAAAGCGGAGTCCCTCCCTGCAACAAGGTGAACCAAGGCTGCTTCTCTGACCTCGCGGTGGGGGGTCGCCGGTGCTGTTCCTGGGCCTGCAGGAGCCCCAGCCTGCGACACTATGGGGGGGGGGGTACTGGGGGCAGGAGCTTGGGCCTGGGGTTGCCTCAGGCCTGTCCCCTAGGGAGCAGCTGGGCCTCTTCGCGAAGGGCAGGGAGTGACAGAGCTGGGAGCAGGGCTGCTCCAGGAACCGCCAAGCTAGGGAGCAGAGCTCCCCGGGGTGGGTCTGCCCCGTTGCAGCCCCCCAGCCAGCCCCCAGGCTCCCCCACGGGGAAGCCACGCAGCGCTGTATCTTCTCCTCGGGCCTTAATCCACCCAGCCGCCAAGAAACCTCCATGGCCCCTCCGGCCCCTATTGTACCCTCCCTCGTCTGCCCCCCAGCCCCACCTGAGAATCCCCTCTGGGGAATGGGTTTGGGCTTGGGGAGGGGGCATTTGGCCTACAGTTCCCCCAACTCCAAGGCCCCTCTCAGAGCTCCCCTCAGCATCAGCCTCCCGCCCTGCAAGACACCCCTCTGGGCCAAGCCCCCTTTCCCGCGCCACACTCCTCCCCTTGTCCTGCCCACCTCTCCTCCCCACACATCCCCTCAGGGTCAGTCCCCCCCCGATTCCCCTCCAGGTCAAACGCCGCCTCCCCATGCAGCGAAATCCCTAAAGCCCAGACTCGCCCCCAGAGCCATTTCCCCCTCGCAGACACCTCTGGGCCAAACGCTTCCCCCTGAAAACCCCCTCAGGGCCAAACTCCCCCCAGACACCGAGAACCCCTTCAACCAACCTCCCCGCAAGCACAGCCGGCCCCCACTCCCCCACCCCCAGACGTTAGCCCACAGGAGGGCTCCGGTGCTGAACCCCTGCAGCCGGGGGTGCCAGGCCAGGGCCCTCCCCAGGCTGGCGCCTGGCTCTTTACCCGGGGTTCCTCTCGGCTGCTGGGGGGGGTCTGTGCTCCCCTGAGCTCCCCCCAGCCAGCGAAGCCCGGGGCACGGCCGTGGCCAGTGGCACGGGGGCTCCCGCGGTGGCCAGGCCAGGGAAACGCTGCAGCAGCCCGGCCTTGGGCCCTCAGGCTATGGAGAGCAGGAGCCACACCCGCCAGGGTCGAGGGCCAAGTGCGATGGCCCCATGCCCACTCGGTGCCACGCATGTGCCAGAAACGCCAGGCTGAGGGGCCCCAGCAGGCCGCAGGAGCCAGTCCAAGCAAGCCCAAGTCTGCAGCACTGGCCACCCTGCCCCTTGCTGGGGAGTCGGGTCCCAGAACTCCCGCCTCGGGCCGCGTCCCCAGGGTTTCGCCTTCCCCCCCAGCCTGGCTCAGGGCCGGTTCCCCGTCAGTGGCAAGCTGCTGCCAGTAAAGGGCTAGCCAAGGGCCAACCCGGTGACTGCATTTACAGCCACCCCTAAACCGCTGGCATGCAGCCCCCTCCCCCACGGCAGGACCCCGGGCAGCTCTGTTCTGCGTCTCCCCGCAAGCGCGACTGGCCCCGGTTCTGACCCGAGGCGCAGCGGGGCCAGGGGCCAGAGCCCGGCTGCTGGGGGTGTCCCGGGGCGGTGTGGCGTGTGGGCGTGGGTGCTGGGTAAGGTCAGGGAGCTGGCAGCGGAGGCGGGGTGAGACAGTGGGGCGGTGGGAGGCGCCATCGCGTCCACCTTGGCGTGGAGACACAAGACCCGGGCCTCGCGCTGCCGGGGAATGGCCTGACGCTTCCATCCAGCACGACGCGGTTGCAAAGCCTGTGGGCCCCTGGACACGAGTGCGATGGCAGCGGGCTGGGAGGCAGGACGCTGGGAGGCTCCCGGCCTCTGCCCCGACTCGCGGCCAGCGAGAGCTGTGCTCCCAGCGCTGTTTAGCTGGGGAGCTAGGTGTGATTGTTGCAGCCGCATGCACGGCAGTCTCTGGCCTCAGAGTGGGGCTCCTCCTGCCAGGGGCAAGCTGCCGCTGGAACCCCCCCACCCCGAAAGCGTGCTCCGCTCTGGCCCGCCGTCCTGGAGCAGAGCTGGGCAGCCCTTCTCCACGGGGCTCTGGGAGCTGGGGTGTCGGGGGATGTTTTGGGGCCCCACATTACCAGGAGGGGGACGACTCAGGGGCTGGAGGGAGCTGCGTTACGGGCATGTTTCGCATGGCCCAGCGAGGAGAGAGCAAGCCGCAGCGGTCAGAGGGCTGTGAGCCCCAAAGGCCTGGCTTCGCTAGCCCCGCTGCCTGCTGGACCAAGGAGCCCAGTCGGCTGACAGGGTGCTGAGCTGACGCCCCGGGCTGTGTCTGGCCGCCCATGCAATGCCGCCCTGCACGCTCCAAGTCCAGCACAGCGGGAGAGGGATGAGCATGCGCCCACGCAGAGGGACTCGCATGGTCGGTGCTTGCCTAAGGGAAGGGGTGGACAGCTCTGGCCCGGAGCATGGGACAGGCCTGGCCCCAGGGCACTGAGCTGGCACTGGGAGGAGCCATTAACTGCAGGGAGGTGAGGGGCTCATGGGCCAGACGAGGCTGGGCCGAGCACGGGGCTTTGGGGCTGAGAGGCGGCCACTTTCTCAGGCACTTTGCTCAGACGGGGCGGGAGGGCAGGGTCAAGGCAGAGTTTGTGAAGGAGCAGGGGGACCCAGCCCAGGGGCAGGGGGCGGCCCACAGGGCCAGTAACTGAGCCCAGCTGGAAGAGCAAGGGGAGGGGAAGAGGTCCTAGGAGGAGGCACTGCAGCATTCCTGTGGGCCTGGCTGAGTCAGGACGGCTGGGGGCAGGGAGGTAAGGCGGGGGAGGTGCTGGGGTGTAACGAGGCTGGTTCTGGCGGGGCCCAACGGAGAGCGCCAATTCAGGACAAACTGCTTCGAGCAGGGCAGTAACGGCCCCAGGCTGGGGTTCCCGTGCACACCAAGGCAAACCAAACCAGCCAGCCAGAGAGGACTTTGGTCTCACCCCACTGGCTAACCACAAGTCACACCAGCAATTCCCTTAGACACTCCAGTTTCCCAGTATCACCACCAGTGCCCCTCGTTATGGGGACGAATGGTTATGAAAACCAATACCCCAATAAAAGAACAAAGGTTCCCTTGATACCAAAGGACCAAGCCCCAGACCCAGGTCAATATACAAATCAGATCTTACCCCCAAATCACGCTGTCGCCAATCCTTTCGAATCTAAAATCTAAAGGTTTATCCAGAAAAGGCAAAGGATAGAGACAAGAGCTAGAATGGGTTCAATGGAATCAATGACAGACAGTGACGGCCAAGTTCTTGATTCAGGCTTGCAGCAGTGATGGAATAAACGGCAGGTTCAAATCCAGTCTCTGGAGAACATCCCCAGCTGGGATGGGTCCTTCAGTCCTTGGTTCAAAGCTTCAGTGCAGCCAAGTCCCTCCAGAGGTAGGAAGCAGGATTGAAGACAAGATGGAGGAGCTGCAGCAGCTTTGTATAGTCTCTTGCCATGTGGTCTCTGCTTTCTGTGTCCCAAAGACAAGCTGCCCATCCCATGGCCTGGAAACACCTCAGAGTTCTGTCCCTAGGCAGGTCCCTGCCCACCTGGCTGAGTCCCAAGGGGTGTCTGTCTTCTCACAATGGGTCAGTTGTATAGCGGATGGTCCTTAATGGGCCGTCCAGCAGGCTAGGCAGAGCTGACACCAACTTGTCTGGGGTGTCACCCAGAAGCAGAGGGGTCAGACAGATACTATCCCGGACTGGGGCAGAAGGAAGCTGCAGGAATGGCAGAGGCGAGAGGAGAGCTGGAGCAGAGGTGAGACTGGACGGGCAGGCAGAGGGACGAGGGGATGAGGAATGAACCCCAACCCCCAGTGCAGCTGCTGAGATTCTGGATCGGAGTGTGGTGCGCACGGTGGACCATTGAGGCCTCCCTGCAGGCCCCTGGCTGGTCAGTACACTGGGCAGGATGAGGCACTGCGCTCACATGTAGGTTTTGGAGGGGGCGGCCAGGGTTGGACAAGGGGCTCAAGGGCTCAGTCACTGGGCAATGCCCTGAGGTGCGAGGTGGGTGGGGTGCTCAGAGGAGGCACGTGACAGTGCAGGGGGGCTTTGGGATTCAGAGGAGGAGATGTTAGAAAATAGGGAATGGAGGTGGGGGGTCAACATGCTCCATCCTCAGTGAAAGGAGGCGCGTGCGACAGGGCAGAGAATGGACCGGGGGAGGAGAGAGGGCTCTGGGTGGTCAGAGATTTAGAGACCAGAAGGGACCATTGTGATCATGCAGTCTGACCCCCTGTGTGACAAAGGCCAGGGAACTGCTCCAAATCAGTCCAAGGCCAGAGCTTTAGGAAAAAAAGCCCATCCTGATTTGGCAGTGACGGAGAATCCACCATCACTCTGCTAAATTGTTCCATGGATTAGTGACCATCGCTGGTACAAACCTAGGCCTTATTTCCAGTCTGAAGGTGTCTAGATTCAACTTCCAGCCATTGGCTCATGTTAGACCTTCCTCTGCTAGACCGGATAGTCCACTGTCAAATATTTCTTCCCCGTGTAGGTGCTTATAGACTGCAGGTCTCTATGTAATTCTGCATCTTGACAGGGGGGTTAGACTAGGGGACCCCAGCTCTCTGGTTCTCAGCCACCGAACCTTAGAATCATAGAATCATAGAATATCAGGGTTGGAAGGGACCTCAGGAGGTCATCTAGTCCAACCCCCTGCTCAAAGCAGGACCAATCCCCAATCAAATCATCCCAGCCAAGGCTTTGTCAAGCCTGACCTTAAAAACTTCCAAGGAAGGAGATTCTACCACCTCCCTAGGTAACGCATTCCAGTGTTTCACCACCCTCCTAGTGAAAAAGTTGTTCCTAATATCCAACCTAAACCTCCCCCACTGCAACTTGAGACCATTACTCCTTGTCCTGTCCTCTTCTACCACTGAGAATAGTCTAGAACCATCCTCTTTGGAACCACCTCTCAGGTAGTTGAAAGCAGCTATCAAATCCCCCCTCATTCTTCTCTTCTGCAGACTAAACAATCCCAGTTCCCTCAGCCTCTCCTCACAAGTCACGTGTTCCAGACCCCTAATCATTTTTGTTGCCCTTCGCTGGACTCTCTCCAATTTATCCACATCCTTCTTGTAGTGTGGGGCCCAAAACTGGACACAGTACTCCAGATGAGGCCTCACCAGTGTCGAACAGAGGGGAACGATCACGTCCCTCGATCTGCTCGCTATGCCCCTACTTATACATCCCAAAATGCCATTGGCCTTCTTGGCAACAAGGGCACACTGTTGACTCATATCCAGCTTCTCGTCCACTGTCACCCCTAGGTCCTTTTCCGCAGAACTGCTGCCTAGCCATTCGGTCCCTAGTCTGTAGCGGTGCATTGGGTTCTTCCGTCCTAAGTGCAGGACCCTGCACTTATCCTTATTGAACCACATCAGGTTTCTTTTGGCCCAATCCTCCAATTTGTCTAGGTCCCTCTGTATCCTATCCCTCCCCTCCAGCGTATCTACCACTCCTCCCAGTTTAGTATCATCTGCAAATTTGCTGAGAGTGCAATCCACACCATCCTCCAGATCATTTATGAAGATATTGAACAAAACCGGCCCCAGGACCGACCCCTGGGGCACTCCACTTGACACCGGCTGCCAACTAGACATGGAGCCATTTATCACTACCCGTTGAGCCCGACAATCTAGCCAGCTTTCTACCCACCTTATAGTGCATTCATCCAGCCCATACTTCCTTAACTTGCTGACAAGAATACTGTGGGAGACCGTGTCAAAAGCTTTGCTAAAGTCAAGAAACAATACATCCACTGCTTTCCCTTCATCCACAGAACCAGTAATCTCATCATAGAAGGCTATTAGATTAGTCAGGCATGACCTTCCCTTGGTGAATCCATGCTGACTGTTCCTGATCACTTTCCTCTCGTGTAAGTGCTTCAGGATTGATTCCTTGAGGACCTGCTCCATGATTTTTCCGGGGACTGAGGTGAGGCTGACTGGCCTGTAGTTCCCAGGATCCTCCTTCTTCCCTTTTTTAAAGATTGGCACTACATTAGCCTTTTTCCAGTCATCCGGGACTTCCCCCGATCGCCACGAGTTTTCAAAGATAATGGCCAATGGCTCTGCAATCACATCTGCCAATTCCTTTAGCACTCTCGGATGCAACTCGTCCGGCCCCATGGACTTGTGCACGTCCAGCTTTTCTAAATAGTCCCTAACCACCTCTTTCTCCACAGAGGGCTGGCCATCTACTCCCCATGTTGCGATGCCCAGCGCAGCAGTCTGGGAGCTGACCTTGTTAGTGAAAACAGAGGCAAAAAAAGCATTGAGTACATTAGCTTTTTCCACATCCTCTGTCACTAGGTTGCCTCTCTCATTCAGTAAGGGGCCCACACTTTCCTTGGCTTTCTTCTTGTTGCCAACATACCTGAAGAAACCCTTCTTGTTACTCTTGACATCTCTTGCTAGCTGCAGCTCCAGGTGCGATTTGGCCCTCCTGATTTCATTCCTACATGCCCGAGCAATATTGTTATACTCATCCCTGGTCATTTGTCCAATCTTCCACTTCTTGTAAGCTTCTTTTTTATGTTTAAGATCCGCTAGGATTTCACCGTTAAGCCAAGCTGGTCGCCTGCCATATTTACTATTCTTTCCACACATCGGGATGGTTTGTCCCTGTAACCTCAACAGGGATTCCTTGAAATACAGCCAGCTCTCCTGGACTCCTTTCCCCTTCACGTTAGTCCCCCAGGGGATCCTACCCATCCGCTCCCTGAGGGAGTCGAAGTCTGCTTTCCTGAAGTCCAGGGTCCGTATCCTGCTGCTTACCTTTCTTCTCTTTGTTAAGCTAAGTGGACTGAGCTCCTTGAGTCTATCGCTCTACGGCAGGTTTTCTAACCCTTTAATCATTCTTGAGGGTCATCCCTGACCCTTCATGAACATTCTTCCTGAACTTGGGCTCCAGAACTGGACCCAGGATTCCAGCAGTGGTCACAAGGGTGCCCAATACAAAGGTATGATAACCTCTCTGCTCCTGCTCCTGGTTCCCTAGTTTATACACCCCAGGATCGCATCAGCATCAGGATCCTTTGGCCTCAGCGTCGCACAAGGAGCTCATGGTCAGGGCTTGATGATAGTTGATGGTCAGATAGTTCATGGTCAGTGTTGATGATAATCCACCACGACCCCCAAACCCTTCTCAGAGTCACTGCTTCCCTGGAGAGAGCCCCCAGCCACTAAGCATGGCCCCAGCTTACCAAGCGACCCAGAGCTGGTACCCGCACAATCTAGGGCACCCGCCCTTACCCCGTTCCTAGGGCTCAGGGCGTAACCTTCTCCGGGTTTGCAGGACCTTTTCCCAGCGAAAGAGCCTTACCCAGTAATATTCTTGTCCTCTATTTATTAACACTCACCAAGCAGAATACACACCCTAAGCATACAGTGCTCTGCTCACCAATCCTGGCCAGGCAGGCGGCCTTTCCCTGTTGGCCAGGCAAGGTCAGTTGCTGCACGTCACAGTCGTGCAGAGGATTCTTAGCAGCTCTGATCTTAGGCTGTGTCTCAGAGGTGAGTTCTTCTTCTTCCTGGTCTTTCCTCCTTCTGTTTCTTGTGTTCTTTCTGCCGGTCTCCTTCTTGGACCCCAGTTTATATAGTGAAACCTGAGTCTTGCTTAGCTGTGCCGTAACCAGTCATTTTACTAACCAATCCTAACATATTGTAACAAAATTCTCTAACCAATCATACCCCACCACCTTAATTGATTTACATTTAGCAAAATTAGTTACGTAACAGACAGAAACAATCAAAGAACCAGACAGGGATCGTACAGACAAACAATCGGGCAATGGGGACCATAAAGATAAAACAATAAAGAAATGAAGGTTTCACACCCACATCCATTGGTAAGTGATTGCTTGCCAGGCAGAATGCCGTCACACTAAGTTTTCTTTAACCATCTTTGTCTGGTGGTGGGGGGTGCCACTGGGACAGGAGCCTTCGGAACGGCCGGAGAGGACAGTGTTTAAGGTAATGTACAACGGATGTGGGGCTGTGACTTCCTGCTTCTTGGCTCCTGGCTGCTGCAGTCCTCAAGTGGCTGCAGACAAAGGCCTCAGGCATCACAGTGTGGCTGGAGGAAGTGGCCTCATGCTTACAGAGCGAGATCAGTGACCTGCCTCTTTGTTATTTGCCACCCCGCCCATTTGTGTGTCATCTACATACGTTGTCAGTGATGATTTTATGTTTTCTTCAAGGTCATTGATAAAGATGCCAACTAGTGTAGGGCCAAGCCGTGCTCCCTGCAGGGCCCCACTAGAAACAGGCCGACTCAGTGATGACTCCCCATTTCCCGGTACATTCGGAGACCTGGCCAGTCACTGCTGCCAGGAGACGTCGAAAGTATTTTAGTGGGTTAATTAGCATGTCATGTGGTACCAAGCCCCTACTGTAGGCTTGGCGAGGAGCAAGCTGCAGTTCCGGGGTTCCCTATGTTCAGGTTACCCATGGCACCCGCTGGACACTGGTGGCATCCAGGTGCCATTAGACCTCCCCCAGGATGGCTGGCACGGCAGAGGACAGGGTGTCACAGCTCAGCAACCTCCCCTACATTCCCTGGTGCTAGGCAGCACCCTCCTGACTGGCACTGGCAGCCTCCAGTCTGTTCTCGTGGTCTTGGGGCAGGCTGGTCTCATCAGGCCACACACACACACACATACACTGTTAGGCCTCCCCTGAGCCTGGCTGTCTCTGTTTTCCCCTGGACGGGTGATGGGTAAGGCTAAGATTTTGTCACAGATATTTTTAGTAAAAGTCATGGCCAGGTCACGGGCAATAAAGAAAAATTCACGGAAACCTGTGACCTGTCTGTGACTTTTACTGAATATATGCTTGTCGAAATGGGGCCGTGTGGGGTCCCCACACCGCCTTCAGGGGGCCAGCCGTGGAGCTGCGGAGTCCCCACACGATGCTCGGGGACCCAGCTTGGAACTGTGGGGGTCTCCACATTGCCCTCGGGGGGCCAGGCTTGGAGCTGCAGGGTCCCCATATCGCCCTTGTGGGGCCAGGCTTGAGAGATGGGTTACAGAGAGTGGAATCAGAAGAACATAAGAACAGCCCTACTGGGTCAGACCAAAGGTCCATCCAGCCCAGCGTCCTGTCTGCCGACAGTGGCCAATGCCAGGTGCCCCAGGGGGAGTGAACCTAACAGGTAATGATCTAGTGATCTCTCTCCTGCCATCCATCTCCACTCTCTGACAAACAGAGGCTAGGGACACCATTCCTTACCCATCCTGGCTAATAGCCATTAATGGGCTTAACCTCCATGAATTTATCCAGTTCTCTTTTAAACCCTCTTACAGTCCTATCCTGCACAACTTCCTCAGGCAAGGAGTTCCACAGGTTGACTGTGCGCTGAGTGAAGGAGAACTTCCTTTTATTCGTTTTAAACCTGCTACCCACTAATTTCATTTGGTGGCCCCTAGTTCTTATATTATGGGAACAAGTAAATAACTTTTCCTTATTCAGGTTTCAGAGTAGCAGCCATGTTAGTCTGTATCTGCAAAAAGAAAAGGAGGACTTGTGGCACCTTAGAGACTAATGCTCAAATAAATTTGTTAGTCTCTAAGGTGCCACGAGTCCTCCTGTTCTTTTTCCTTATTCGCTTTCTACACCCCACTCATGATTTTATAGACCTCTATCACATCCCCCCTTCATCTCCTCTTTTCCAAGCGGAAAAGTCCTGGCCTCTTTAATCTCCCCTCGTATGGGACCTGTTCCAAACCCCTCATCATTTTAGTTGCCCTTCTCTGAACCTTTTCTAATGCCAGTATATCTTTTTTGAGACGAGGGGACCACATCTGTACGCAGTATTCAAGATGTGGGCGTACCATGGATTTATATAAGGGCAATAAGATATTCTCCGTCTCATTCTCTATCCCTTTTTTAATGATTCCTAACATCCCGTTTGCTGTTTTGACTGCCACTGCACACTGCGTGGATGTCTTCAGAGAACTATCCACGATGACTCCAAGATCTTTCTCCTGATTAGTTGTCGCTAAATTAGCCCCCATCCTATTGTATGTATAGCTGGGGTTATTTTTTCCAATGTGCATTACTCTACATTTATCCACATTAAATTTCATTTGCCATTTTGTTGCCCAATCATTTAGTTTTGTGAGATCTTTCTGAAGTTCTTCACAGTCTGCTTTGGTCTTAACTATCTTGAGCAGTTTAGTATCATCTGCAAACTTTGCCACCTCGCTGTTTACCCCTTTCTCCAGATCATTTATGAATAAGTTGAATAGGACTGGTCCTAGGACTGACCCTTGGGGACCACCACTAGTTACCTCTCTCCATTCTGAAAATTTACCATTTATTCCTACCCTTTGTTCCCTGTCTTTTAACCAGTTCTCAGTCCATGAAAGGATCTTCCCTCTTATCCCATGACAACTTAATTTACGTAAGAGCCTTTGGTGAGGGACCTTGTCAAAGGCTTTCTGGAAATCTAAGTACACTATGTCCACTGGATCCACCTTGTCCACATGTTTGTTGACCCCTCAGAGAACTCTAATAGATTAGTAAGACCTGATTTCCCTTTACAGAAGCGATGTTGACTTTTGCGCAACAATTCATGTTCTTCTATGTGTCTGACAATTTTATTCTTTACTATTGTTTCAACTACTTTGCCCAGTACTGACATTAGAGTTATTGGTCTGTAATTGCCGGGATCACCCCTAGAGCCCTTCTTAAATATTGGTGTGACATTAGCTTTCTTCCAGTCACTGGGTACAGTAGCTGATTTAAAGGACAGGTCACAAACCATAGTTAATAGTTCCGCAATTTCACTTTTGAGTTCTTTCAGAACTCTTGGGTGAATGCCATCTGGTCCCGGTGACTTGTTGTCACGGAGTGTGGGGGAGTCCAGGCCCTGCACCCCTCTTCCTGGGATTCACTGAGACTCTCAGCCAGCCAGTAAAACAGAAGGTTTATTGGACAACAGGAACACAGTCCAAAACAGAGCTTGTGGGTACCCCCAGGACCCCTCAGTGAAGTCCTTCTGGGGGAGCAGGGAGCTTAGACCCCAGCCCTGGGGTTCCCTGTGTTCCTCCACCCAGCCCCAAACTGAAACTAAACCCACCGAGCAGGTTCCCTGCTGCAGCCTCCGTCCACATTCCTGGGCAGAGGTGTCACCTCCCCCTCCCCCTCCTGGCTCAGGTGACAGGCTCTCAGGTCTCCCGTCCCCAGGGCACATTCCCAGGTCAACACTCCCCCCTCCCTGCTGCGTCACATCGTCACATCTCTCCCCCCTTCGAGACTGAACTGAGCGGGGTCACTGTGACCAGTGACCTGGGGAAGTTCGGGGCCCCCTCTCCGGGACAGCGCATCCGCTATCAGGTTGGCACTTCCCTTCACATGGACCACGTCCATGTCGTAATCCTGCAGGAGCAGGCTCCACCTCAGGAGCTTGGCGTTGGCTCCTTTCATCTGGTGCAGCCAGGTCAGGGGAGAGTGGTCGGTGTACACGGTGAAGTGTCGCCCGAAGAGATAGGGCTCTAGTTTCTTGAGGGCCCACACCATGGCCAGGCACTCCTTCTCGATGGCCGCGTAGTGTTGCTCCCGGGGTAGCAACTTCTTGCTCAGGTACACGATGGGGTGTCTCTCCCCCTTTTCATCCTCCTGCATTAACACCGCCCCCAGTCCCGTGTCGGAGGCGTCGGTGAACACCACAAAGGGCTTGTCAAAGTCTGGGTTTGCTAGAACTGGGCCACTGACCAGAGCCTCCTTCAGCGCCCGGAAAGCCTCCTGGCACTGCTCGGTCCAGACCACCTTGTCTGGCTTCCCCTTCTTGCATAGCTCAGTGATGGGGGTGGCTATGGCGCTAAAGTGAGGCACAAACCTTCGATAGTATCCTGCCATCCCAATAAAGGCTTGGACCTGCTTTTTGGTGTGGGGAGCGGGCCAGTCTCTGATCACCTCCACCTTGGCCGGTTCCGGCTTTAGGCGGCCGCTCCCCACCCGATGGCCCAGGTAAGATACTTCAGCCATCCCCACCTTGCACTTCTCCGCTTTGACAGTCAGCCCAGCCCCCTGGAGTCGGTCCAGCACTTGTCTAACCTGGGACACGTGGTCCTCCCAGGTCTGGCTAAAGACACAGATGTCGTCAATATACGCCACGGCAAAACTCTCCATCCCCCTCAGGAGCTGGTCCACCAGGCGCTGGAAGGTGGCCGGCGCTCCCTTGAGGCCGAAAGGCAGGGTCAGAAACTCATAGAGCCCCAGAGGGGTGATAAAGGCCGATTTCAGCCGGGCATCTGCATCCAGCGGCACTTGCCAGTAGCCCTTTGTAAGGTCCATGGTGGTAAGGTACCGAGCTCCTCCCAGCTTGTCTAGGAGCTCGTCCTGCCTGGGCATGGGGTAGGCATCCGATACAGTGATGGCATTGAGCTTCCGATAGTCCACACAGAACTGGACTGACCCATCCTTTTTGGGGACCAGCACCACCGGCGAGGCCCAAGGGCTGGCCGATGGCTGGATCACCCCCAAAGCCAGCATGTCCCGGACCTCTCTTTCCAGGTCCTGAGCAGTTTTCCCTGTGACTCGGAAGGGGGAGCATCTTATCGGCGGGTGCGACCCTGTCTGCACCCGGTGAACAGTCAGATTAGTGCGTCCAGGCTGGTTGGAAAACAGCTGTCGGTACGGATGCAGCACCCCCCTGACCTCAGCTTGCTGGGCAGGGGTGAGCTGATCCGAGAGGGGGATTGTTTCCAGGGGGGAACCAGCTCTGGTCCCAGGGAATAGATCTACTAAAGGGTCATCTCCCTGCTCCTCCCACTGACCACACACAGCTAACACCACATTCCCCCTGGCATAATATGGCTTCATCATATTCACATGGTACACCCGGCGGTGGTGGGCCCGGTTCGACAGCTCCACCACATAGTTTACCTCATTGAGCTGCTTGACGACCTTGAACGGGCCCTCCCAGGCGGCCTGTAGTTTGTTCTTTCTCACGGGGATGAGAACCATCACCTGATCCCCGGTGGCGTAGGCACGGGCCCGCGCCGTGCGGTCATACCAGACCTTCTGCTTCCTCTGGGCTCTGGCCAGATTCTCCCTGGCCAGGCCCAGGAGTTCAGCCAGTCTCTCTCGGAAGGTCAGGACATACTCCACCACTGACTCTCCATCGGGAGTGGCCTTCCCCTCCCACTCGTCTCTCATCAGGTCCAGGGGGCCCCTCACCCTCCTTCCATATAACAGTTCGAAAGGCGAAAATCCGGTAGACTCCTGGGGCACCTCCCTGTACGCGAACAGCAGGTGAGGTAAGTACTTGTCCCAATCCTGCGGGTGCTGGTTCATAAAGGTTTTCAGCATCATCTTTAGCGTCCCGTTAAACCTCTCCACCAGCCCATTGGACTGGGGGTGATACGCTGAGGCCCAGTCATGCCGGACCCCACATTTCTCCCACAAGCACCGGAGCAGGGCCGACATGAAGTTGGAGCCTTGGTCTGTCAAGACTTCCCTGGGGAACCCCACTCGGCTGAAAATGGTCAGGAGCGCATCTGCCACGGTGTCTGCTTCAATGGAGGCTAAGGGCACTGCCTCGGGGTAGCGGGTGGCGAAATCTACCACCTCCAGAATGTATTTCTTCCCCGACCGGGTCGTCTTGCTGAGAGGCCCCACGATGTCCATGGCCACCTTCTGGAAAGGCTCCTCTATGATGGGCAAAGGTCTCAACGCCGCTTTCCCCTTGTCCCGGGCCTTCCCCACCCTCTGACAGGGGTCACAGGATCGGCAATACTGCCGGACGGTGGTAAAGACCCCGGGCCAGTAAAAGTTCTGTAGCAACCTCTGCCGGGTGCGCCGGATTCCCTGGTGCCCTGCGAGGGGGATGTCATGGGCCAGGGACAGGAGCTTGCGGCGGTACTTCTGGGGGACCACCAGCTGCCTCCTGATCCCACAGGACTCCCCTTCCCCTGGGGGAGCCCATTCTCGGTACAGGAACCCCTTCTCCCACAGGAACCTCTCCTGGCAGCCTCTCCTCATGGTCCGTCCCTCACTGAGGTCGGCCAGGTCCCTGAGCTTCTGCAAGGAGGGATCTTTCCTCAACTCGGCCTGGAACTCAGCGGCTGGGGAAGGGATGGGGCCCGGTTCCCCCTCCGTGGCCAGGTCTGAGGCCGCAGCCTCTCTGAGCCGTGCCCCTCGGCGCTCCCTCCCCACCCGAGTAGGGTCTCGCGCCTCCAGTGTGGTACCCTCCCCAGGGTCAGGTCGCAGTGCCCCTCGCCGGCTCTGGCTACGGGTCACAACCAGGGCGGTCTGGGGGTCGCTTGGCCAGTCCTCTAGGTCTCCCCCCATCAAAACTTCAGTGGGCAAATGGTGGTGTACCCCCACATCCTTGGGGCCCTCCTTGGTCCCCCATTTCAGGTGTACCCTTGCCACGGGCACCTTAAATGGGGTCCCGCCCACCCCCGTCAGGGTCAGGTAGGTGTTGGGCACCACCCGATCTGGGGCCACCACCTCGGGCCGGGCCAGCGTCACCTCCGCGCCCGTATCCCAGTATCCATTGACCTTCCTCCCATCCACCTCCAGGGGAACAAGGCACTCTCTCCGGAGGGACAGCCCCGCACCCACCCTGTAAACCGAGCACCCTGAGTCCAGAGCCTCCAGCCCTCTGGCGGGGCTGGCTGGGGGTACTCTTCCCTCCTGAGCAGGTGGCAAACTGGTAGCCCCCCTTTCCTGGGTCGCCTGCCCCTCGTCCAGCTGAGTCCCTACCCAGTTAACCCTGGGTAGGTTGGGTCTGCTCAGTTTGTCCCTGAGCCCGGGGCACTGGGCCCGTACGTGGCCTCTCTGGCCACAGTGATAGCAGCTCAGGTCACGTTGGTCCCCTCGAACGGGTCGGAGGGGCCCGACACCAGGCGTTCCCCTTTGGAGGGGGTTCTCCCTATTTCCCCGCTGGGAGGCCCCATGGTGACTCTCTCGCTGCATCGGGGGGGGCCTGTTCTTTTGGGACTCCTCCCGGCTACCCCCTGACCGACTGTTCACAAACTCGTCGGCCAGCTGCCCTGCATGCTGGGGGTTCGCGAGCTTTTTGTCCACCAGCCACAGCCTCAGGTCGGAAGGGCACTGTTCATACAGGTGCTCCAGTACAAACAGGTCAAGCAGGTCCTCTTTAGCCTGGGCCCCCGCTGTCCACTTGCGGGCATATCCCTGCATCCTGTTGACCAGTTGTAGGTAGGTGACCTCAGGCGTTTTACGCTGACTCCGGAACCTTCTCCGGTACATCTCGGGGGTCAGCCCAAACTCACGGAGCAGGGCCTGTTTGAACAGTTCATAGTCCCCTGCCTCTGCCCCTGTCATCCGGCTGTAGACCTCCACGGCTTTGGGGTCCAGTAAGGGGGTGACGAACTGGAGCCTGTCTGCAGGGTCAACCCTGTGCAGCTCGCAGGCATTCTCAAAGGCCGTCAGGAAGCTATCGATGTCCTCCCCCTCCTTCCGCTGGGCCAGGAAGCACTTATCAAAGCTCCTTGCAGTCTTGGGTCCCCCCTCACTCACCGCAGCCGGGGCCCCACTGCTCCTCAGCCTGGCCAGCTCCAGCTCATGCTGTCTTTGTTTCTCCTTCTCCTGCTGCTCATGTTGACGTTCCCTCTCCTTCTCCTGACGCTCCCTCTCCTTCTCCTGACGTTCCCTCTCCTTCTCCTGACGCTCCCTCTCCTTCTCCCTCTCCCATTCCAGCCGCATCCGCTCCAGGGATGGGGAGCTCCGCTGGGAGGATCCCCTGCTGGCTGCTGGGGTCAGGGGGCCCTCGGTATTCGCTGGGCTTCCCACAACCCCTCCCCCAGGCATAGGTAGGAAGGGTCTCGGGGTGTCCTGGGCAGCAGTCTGACCCCTCCCAGCCTGGTCAGGCCCCAGGGCCCACGCTGCGTCCGCCGGGCGGCTTCCCTCAGGGACAGGGATCGGGTCATCCAAGCGATCCCTCTCCTCCAGCTGGGCAATCAGCTGTTCCTTGGTGGACCTCCCGACGCGCAGCCCCCTCTGCCTGCACAGCTCCACCAGGTCGCTCTTAAGGCGTTTAGCGTACATCTCCCGGCTGGCCACTCGCAGGCCGGGCAGCTGTCCACGGTTTCCAGGAAAAGCCCCTAGTGTGCCAGTCCTTCTTGAGGTCACCACCTCTTTGCCAGGGTCGAGCTGCAGACTCCTCCGCCCCTGGGACCGCTCGCTGCAATCCCCCGGGGGACCCTGTTACTGCAAAAGTCCTTCTCTCTGGTCACACACTCCCAGGGGTTAACCGCCCCCTGAAACCGTCTCTCTCTGAATCTTCAGCACGCCTGGTCCCCGTCAATCCCCCTTCGTTTTACTGTTCCCCAGTCACTTACTGCAGGAAGCGCCGTTCACGGGGTGCAGTAGATCCCACCGCTGCCACCAGTTGTCACGGAGTGTGGGGGAGTCCAGGCCCTGCACCCCTCTTCCTGGGATTCACTGAGACTCTCAGCCAGCCAGTAAAACCGAAGGTTTATTGGACAACAGGAACACAGTCCAAAACAGAGCTTGTGGGTACCCCCAGGACCCCTCAGTGAAGTCCTTCTGGGGGAGCAGGGAGCTTAGACCCCAGCCCTGGGGTTCCCTGTCTTCCTCCACCCAGCCCCAAACTGAAACTAAACCCACCGACCAGGTTCCCTGCTGCAGCCTCCGTCCACATTCCTGGGCAGAGGTGTCACCTCCCCCTCCCCCTCCTGGCTCAGGTGACAGGCTCTCAGGTCTCCCGTCCCCAGGGCACATTCCCAGGTCAACACTCCCCCCTCCCTGCTGCGTCACATCGTCACACTTGTTACTGTTAAGTTTCTCAATTAATTCCAAAACCTCCTCTAGTGACACTTCAGTCTGTGACAATTCCTCAGATTTGTCACCTACAAAAGACAGCTCTGGTTTGGGAATCTCCCTAACATCCTCAGCCGTGAAGACTGAAGCAAAGAATTCATTTAGTTTCTCTGCAATGACTTTATCGTCTTTAAGTGCTCCTTTTGTATCTCGATCGTCCAGGGGCCCCACTGGTTGTTTAGCAGGCTTCCTGCTTCTGATGTACTTAAAAAACATTTTGTTACAGTTTTTGGCTAGCCGTTCTTCAAACTCCTTTTTGGCTTTTCTTATTACATTTTTACACTTAATTTGGCAGCGTTTATGCTCCTTTCTATTTACCTCACTAGGATTTGACTTCCACTTTTTAAAAGATGCCTTTTATCTCTCACTGCTTCTTTTACATGGTTGTTAAGCCACGGTGGCTCTTTTTTAGTTCGTTTACTGTGTTTTTTAATTTGGGGTATACATTTAAGTTGGGCCTCTATTATGGTGTCTTTGAAAAGTGTCCATGCAGCTTGCAGGGATTTCCCTCTAGTCACTGTACCTTTTAATTTCTGTTTAACTAACCTCCTCATTTTTGCGTAGTTCCCCTTTCTGAAATTAAAGGCCACAGTGTCGGGCTGTTGAAGTGTTCTTCCCACCACAGGAATGTTAAATGTTGTTATATTATGGACACTGTTTCCAAGCAGTCCTGTTACAGTTACCTCTCGGACCAGATCCTGCGCCCCACTCAGGACTAGATCGAGAGTTGCCTCTCCCCTTGTGGGTTCCTGTACCAGCTGCTCCAAGAAGCAGTCATTTAAAGTATCGAGACATTTTGTCTCTGCATTTCGTCCTGAGGTGACGTGTACCCAGTCAGTATGGGGATAATTGAAATCCCCCACTATTATTGAGTTCTTTATGTTGATAGCCTCTCTAATCTCCCTTAGCATTTCATCTTCACTATCACTGTCCTGGTCAGGTGGTCGATCATAGATCCCTACTCTTATATTCTTATTAGAGCATGGAATTACTATCCATAGAGATTCTATAGAACATGTAGATTCATTTAAGATTTTTACTGCATTTGATTCTACATTTTCTTTCACATATAGTGCCACTCCCCTCCCTCCCCCCCTCGCAGGACCTGTTCTGTCCTTCTGATATATTTTGTCCCATTGATTGTCCTCACTCCACCAGATTTCTGTGATGCCTATTATATCAATATCCTCCTTTACCACGAGGCACTCTAGTTCACCCCTCTTATTATTTAGACTTCTAGCATTTGTGTACAAGCACTTTAAAAACTTGTCACTGTTTATTTGTCCTTTTCTGATGTGTCAGATTCTTTTTTATGTGAATGTTTCTCATCTGATCTGGCCCATACTTCATCCTCGTCTATCCCCTCCTCCTGACTAAAACCTAGAGAATCTCTATCAAAAGACTCTCCTCTAAGAGAAGTCTCTGTCTGATCCACGTGCTCCTCCGCAGCAATCAGCTTTCCCCCATCTCTTAGTTTAAAAACTGCTCTTCAACCTTTTTAATGTGAAGTGCCAGCAGTCTGGATCCACTTTGGTTTAGGTGGAGCCCATCCTTTCTGTATAGGTTCCCACTATCCCCAAAGTTTCCCCAGTTCCTAATAAGTCTGATGCATCCAATGAAGTGAGCTGTAGCTCACGAAAGCTGATGCTCAACTAAATTGGTTAGTCTCTAAGGTGCCACAAGTCCTCCTTTTCTTTTTGCGGATACAGACTAACACGGCTGCTACTCTGAAACCTGTTAATAAGTCTGAGGTACTCTTATGGATAACTCCATTAAATCCCTTTTCTCCTGCACAGCTTAACTCGCTGCTGAAGCCAGGCCAGAGGTCACGCTTTTCCAGACTTAAACCAATATTCTGCAGAGTTACCGCTCAGAGCGATGGTGCGCAAAGCCCTGGGACCCTCTGCAGTCACGGATGTACAACGAGCAACTGTCACCCGGGAGCCTTATGTGGCGTTGACAGGTGACACAGGGCCAGAAAGAGTTAATTAACTCCCAGACTGACCTGACCCATGGCCGAACTGTAGAGACTGGTTAGGAAGAGATGTAAATGAACAGAGCTTTGAAATGCAGCTGGCATTGTTAGAGAGTGAAGGGGAGATGTTTGCTCAGGTCTTGTGATGTCAGCAAACAAGTCTTCTCTATGGCTATGGCTTTGGTTCAAAGATCAAAAAGGGAATATTAACATTTAGGAAGACACGTGAGTGACAGAGTATTATTGTCTATATGTTTCTGAACTGTTTAATGGATAAATGACCCTGGGCTAATTGCCAGGATGTTTGAGAGAAGGAAAGTCAAGCTGATTGTTTTCTCAGGCCAAAAGCTGCTGGAAATGTATAAAAACCCTGGGACACGATCCTTCTTCATCTCAGATCTGCTTTGGGTTTCAAGAGGGGAAACCCTAAGCCATAAGGATTGAGATCCCCAGTCACTGACTGGAGTCACCCTGAACATGGCCATTGGACTATAACCTCTGGACTATTTCTAAAAGGACTTTTGGCAGCTCCAAACTCACCATCTCTGCTCTGTATCTGGACCTCAAGAAATTGAACTCAAATCTGTCTGTATATTGATCTTTCAACCAACTTTCTCTCTTTTCTTTTTCGATAAATTTTAGTTTAGTGAATAAGAATTGGCTATAAGCATGTATTCTGGGTAAGATCTGAGTTATCATTTGACCTGGGTCTGGGGCTTGGTCCTTTGGGGTCAGGAGAACCTTTTCTCTTTTACTGGGTTTTCATAACCAGTCATCCCCGTAACAAGTAGCACTGGTGGTGATACTGGGAAACTGGAGTGTCTAAGGGAATTGTTTGTGTGACTTGTGGTTAGTCAGTGGGATGAAACCAAAGTCCTCTCTGTTTGGCTGGTTTGGTTTGCCTTAATCATCAAGGAAACCCAGCCTTGGGCTGTGACTGCCCTGCTCTCAGCAATTTGTCCTGAATTGATATCTCAGTTTTGTCCTACCAAAGGCAGCACTGTCATGGTGGCGTAGTCGGCAGGATCCACAGAACCAGGTCAATTCAGCTTTGGGTCAGAGCCCCAGGCTGTCCAAATTTGAATGTTGGTATTGAGAGTTTGGTTGGTTAAAGAGCAGTTGCAATGGGTGAGCAAAGAGCATATGAGGGCCTTGGCAAAAAAGCCCTGGAAGATCTGTGTTCAGAAAAGGGGATAAGCTTTAGAAAGAAAGCTACAAATCAAGAACTGAGAGATCTGTTAATGGCCGGTGAGCAGGTGTCACGGAGTGTGGGGGAGTCCAGGCCCTGCACCCCTCTTCCTGGGATTCACTGAGACTCTCAGCCAGCCAGTAAAACCGAAGGTTTATTGGACAACAGGAACACAGTCCAAAACAGAGCTTGTGGGGACACCCAGGACCCCTCAGTGAAGTCCTTCTGGGGGAGCAGGGAGCTTAGACCCCAGCCCTGGGGTTCCCTGTGTTCCTCCACCCAGCCCCAAACTGAAACTAAACCCACCGAGCAGGTTCCCTGCTGCAGCCTCCGTCCACATTCCCCGGGCAGAGGTGTCACCTCCCCCTCCCCCTCCTGGCTCAGGTGACAGGCTCTCAGGTCTCCCGTCCCCAGGGCACATTCCCAGGTCAACACTCCCCCCTCCCTGCTGCGTCACATCGTCACATCTCTCCCCCCTTCGAGACTGAACTGAGCGGGGTCACTGTGACCAGTGACCTGGGGAAGTTCGGGGCCCCCTCTCCGGGACAGTGCATCCGCTATCAGGTTGGCACTTCCCTTCACATGGACCACGTCCATGTCGTAATCCTGCAGGAGCAGGCTCCACCTCAGGAGGTTGGCGTTGGCTCCTTTCATCTGGTGCAGCCAGGTCAGGGGAGAGTGGTCGGTGTACACGGTGAAGTGTCGCCCGAAGAGATAGGGCTCTAGTTTCTTGAGGGCCCACACCATGGCCAGGCACTCCTTCTCGATGGCCGCGTAGTGTTGCTCCCGGGGTAGCAACTTCTTGCTCAGGTACACGATGGGGTGTCTCTCCCCCTTTTCATCCTCCTGCATTAACACCGCCCCCAGTCCCGTGTCGGAGGCGTCGGTGAACACCACAAAGGGCTTGTCAAAGTCTGGGTTTGCTAGAACTGGGCCACTGACCAGAGCCTCCTTCAGCGCCCGGAAAGCCTCCTGGCACTGCTCGGTCCAGACCACCTTGTCTGGCTTCCCCTTCTTGCATAGCTCAGTGATGGGGGTGGCTATGGCGCTAAAGTGAGGCACAAACCTTCGATAGTATCCTGCCATCCCAATAAAGGCTTGGACCTGCTTTTTGGTGTGGGGAGCGGGCCAGTCTCTGATCACCTCCACCTTGGCCGGTTCCGGCTTTAGGCGGCCGCTCCCCACCCGATGGCCCAGGTAAGATACTTCAGCCATCCCCACCTTGCACTTCTCCGCTTTGACAGTCAGCCCAGCCCCCTGGAGTCGGTCCAGCACTTGTCTAACCTGGGACACGTGGTCCTCCCAGGTCTGGCTAAAGACACAGATGTCGTCAATATACGCCACGGCAAAACTCTCCATCCCCCTCAGGAGCTGGTCCACCAGGCGCTGGAAGGTGGCCGGCGCTCCCTTGAGGCCGAAAGGCAGGGTCAGAAACTCATAGAGCCCCAGAGGGGTGATAAAGGCCGATTTCAGCCGGGCATCTGCATCCAGCGGCACTTGCCAGTAGCCCTTTGTAAGGTCCATGGTGGTAAGTCACAACAAGTCACCGGGACCAGATGGCATTCACCCAAGAGTTCTGAAAGAACTCAAAAGTGAAATTGCGGAACTATTAACTATGGTTTGTGACCTGTCCTTTAAATCAGCTACTGTACCCAGTGACTGGAAGAAAGCTAATGTCACACCAATATTTAAGAAGGGCTCTAGGGGTGATCCCGGCAATTACAGACCAATAACTCTAATGTCAGTACTGGGCAAAGTAGTTGAAACAATAGTAAAGAATAAAATTGTCAGACACATAGAAGAACATGAATTGTTGCGCAAAAGTCAACATCGCTTCTGTAAAGGGAAATCAGGTCTTACTAATCTATTAGAGTTCTCTGAGGGGTCAACAAACATGTGGACAAGGTGGATCCAGTGGACATAGTGTACTTAGATTTCCAGAAAGCCTTTGACAAGGTCCCTCACCAAAGGCTCTTACGTAAATTAAGTTGTCATGGGATAAGAGGGAAGATCCTTTCATGGACTGAGAACTGGTTAAAAGACAGGGAACAAAGGGTAGGAATAAATGGTAAATTTTCAGAATGGAGAGAGGTAACTAGTGGTGGTCCCCAAGGGTCAGTCCTAGGACCAGTCCTATTCAACTTATTCATAAATGATCTGGAGAAAGGGGTAAACAGCGAGGTGGCAAAGTTTGCAGATGATACTAAACTGCTCAAGATAGTTAAGACCAAAGCAGACTGTGAAGAACTTCAGAAAGATCTCACAAAACTAAATGATTGGGCAACAAAATGGCAAATGAAATTTAATGTGGATAAATGTAGAGTAATGCACATTGGAAAAAATAACCCCAGCTATACATACAATAGGATGGGGGCTAATTTAGCGACAACTAATCAGGAGAAAGATCTTGGAGTCATCGTGGATAGTTCTCTGAAGACATCCACGCAGTGTGCAGTGGCAGTCAAAACAGCAAACGGGATGTTAGGAATCATTAAAAAAGGGATAGAGAATGAGACGGAGAATATCTTATTGCCCTTATATAAATCCATGGTACGCCCACATCTTGAATACTGCGTACAGATGTGGTCCCCTCGTCTCAAAAAAGATATACTGGCATTAGAAAAGGTTCAGAGAAGGGCAACTAAAATGATGAGGGGTTTGGAACAGGTCCCATACGAGGGGAGATTAAAGAGGCCAGGACTTTTCCGCTTGGAAAAGAGGAGATGAAGGGGGGATGTGATAGAGGTCTATAAAATCATGAGTGGGGTGTAGAAAGCGAATAAGGAAAAAGAACAGGAGGACTCGTGGCACCTTAGAGACTAACAAATTTATTTGAGCATTAGTCTCTAAGGTGCCACAAGTCCTCCTTTTCTTTTTGCAGATACAGACTAACATGGCTGCTACTCTGAAACCTGAATAAGGAAAAGTTATTTACTTGTTCCCATAATATAAGAACTAGGGGCCACCAAATGAAATTAGTGGGTAGCAGGTTTAAAACGAATAAAAGGAAGTTCTCCTTCACTCAGCGCACAGTCAACCTGTGGAACTCCTTGCCTGAGGAGGTTGTGCAGGCTAGGACTGTAAGAGGGTTTAAAAGAGAACTGGATAAATTCATGGAGGTTAAGCCCATTAATGGCTATTAGCCAGGATGGGTAAGGAATGGTGTCCCTAGCCTCTGTTTGTCAGAGAGTGGAGATGGATGGCAGGAGAGAGATCACTAGATCATTACCTGTTAGGTTCACTCCCCCTGGGGCACCTGGCATTGGCCACTGTCGGCAGACAGGACGCTGGGCTGGATGGACCTTTGGTCTGACCCAGTAGGGCTGTTCTTATGTTCTTCTGATTCCACTCTCTGTAACCCATCTCTCAAGCCTGGCCCCACAAGGGCGATATGGGGACCCCGCAGCTCCAAGCCTGGCCCCCCGAGGGCAATGTGGAGACCCCCACAGTTCCAAGCTGGGTCCCCGAGCATCATGTGGGGACTCCGCAGCTCCATGGCTGGCCCCCTGAAGGCGGTGTGGGGACCCCACACGGCCCCATTTCAACAAGCATATATTCAGTAAAAGTCACAGACAGGTCACAGGTTTCCGTGAATTTTTCTTTATTGCCCGTGACCTGGCCGTGACTTTTACTAAAAATATCTGTGACAAAATCTTAGCCTTACCCATCTCCTGGGGGTTCGCGAGCTTTTTGTCCACGAGCCACAGCCTCAGGTCGGAAGGGCACTGTTCATACAGGTGCTCCAGTACAAACAGGTCAAGCAGGTCCTCTTTAGTTTGGGCCCCCGCTGTCCACTTGCGGGCATATCCCTGCATCCTGTTGACCAGTTGTAGGTAGGTGACCTCAGGCGTTTTACGCTGACTCCGGAACCTTCTCCGGTACATCTCGGGGGTCAGCCCAAACTCACGGAGCAGGGCCTGTTTGAACAGTTCATAGTCCCCTGCCTCTGCCCCTGTCATCCGGCTGTACACCTCCACGGCTTTGGGGTCCAGTAAGGGGGTGAGGAACTGGAGCCGGTCTGCAGGGTCAACCCTGTGCAGCTCGCAGGCATTCTCAAAGGCCGTCAGGAAGCTATCGATGTCCTCCCCCTCCTTCCGCTGGGCCAGGAAGCACTTATCAAAGCTCCTTGCAGTCTTGGGTCCCCCCGCACTCACCGCAGCCGGGGCCCCACTGCTCCTCAGCCTGGCCAGCTCCAGTTCATGCTGTCTTTGTTTCTCCTTCTCCTGCTGCTCATGTTGACGTTCCCTCTCCTTCTCCTGACGTTCCCTCTCCTTCTCCTGACGCTCCCTCTCCTTCTCCTGACGTTCCCTCTCCTTCTCCTCCTGCTCATGTTGACGTTGTTTCTCCTTCTCCTCCTGCTCATGTTGACGTTGTTTCTCCTCATGTTGACGTTGTTTTTCATGATCCTCCAGCTCCCTCATTTTCCTCTCCCTCTCCCATTCCAGCCGCATCCGCTCCAGGGATGGGGAGCTCCGCTGGGAGGATCCCCTGCTGGCTGCTGGGGTCAGGGGGCCCTCGGTATTCGCTGGGCTTCCCACAACCCCTCCCCCAGGCATAGGTAGGAAGGGTCTCGGGGTGTCCTGGGCAGCAGTCTGACCCCTCCCAGCCTGGTCAGGCCCCAGGGCCCACGCTGCGTCCGCCGGGCGGCTTCCCTCAGGGACAGGGGTCGGGTCATCCAAGCGATCCCTCTCCTCCAGCTGGGCAATCAGCTGTTCCTTGGTGGACCTCCCGACGCGCAGCCCCCTCTGCCTGCACAGCTCCACCAGGTCGCTCTTAAGGCGTTTAGCGTACATCTCCCGGCTGGCCACTTGCAGGCCGGGCAGCTGTCCACGGTTTCCAGGAAAAGCCCCTAGTGTGCCAGTCCTTCTTGAGGTCACCACCTCTTTGCCAGGGTCGAGCTGCAGACTCCTCCGCCCCTGGGACCGCTCGCTGCAATCCCCTGGGGGACCCTGTTACTGCAAAAGTCCTTCTCTCTGGTGACACACTCCCAGGGGTTAACCGCCCCCTGAAACCGTCTCTCTCTGAATCTTCAGCACGCCTGGTCCCCGTCAATCCCCCTTCGTTTTACTGTTCCCCAGTCACTTACTGCAGGAAGCGCCGTTCACGGGGTGCAGTAGATCCCACCGCTGCCACCAGTTGTCACGGAGTGTGGGGGAGTCCAGGCCCTGCACCCCTCTTCCTGGGATTCACTGAGACTCTCAGCCAGCCAGTAAAACCGAAGGTTTATTGGACAACAGGAACACAGTCCAAAACAGAGCTTGTGGGGACACCCAGGACCCCTCAGTGAAGTCCTTCTGGGGGAGCAGGGAGCTTAGACCCCAGCCCTGGGGTTCCCTGTGTTCCTCCACCCAGCCCCAAACTGAAACTAAACCCACCGAGCAGGCTCCCTGCTGCAGCCTCCATCCACATTCCTGGGCAGAGGTGTCACCTCCCCCTCCCCCTCCTGGCTCAGGTGACAGGCTCTCAGGTCTCCCGTCCCCAGGGCACATTCCCAGGTCAACACTCCCCCCTCCCTGCTGCGTCACATCGTCACAGCAGGAGGCAGGAGCACAGCCCTTACCTGAGGCTGCAGAAGCTGCAGTAGCAATTAGATTGCAAAAAGCAGCAAGTAACCTGCAACTTGAGCATGAACAGAAACTAGCAGACAGTCGATTGCTGGAAAAGCAAAAGAACGGCTGAATCAAAGAAAGAAGCCAAAGAAAGAATGGCTGAATTAGAAAGAGAAGTGGCTGAAAGAGAGGAAGGGGCGCATGAAAGACACACGGAGCGTTTAGCTGCTGAGGAAAGGGCTCGCCAGCTTCAGGTATTGGAAGAGCAGAGAAGGTCCTTGCCACCCGGTGCTCCGCTTCCCCGCCATAACGAAAGGAACTGGGAAAGGATCTGTCCCCTTGACAAAGATACTGAAGACCTAGAGGAGGCTTTGTCTACCTTCCAACGTCTGTGCGCTCTGCACGGGATCCCAGATGAGCAGCAAATGCCTGTCCTGCTGACCAGACTGACTGGAAAAGCCAGGGAAGTATTCAGTGAATTAAGGGAACAAGAAGCCTTGGATTACGTGCTGTGTAAAGATTCTGTGCTGAGGCGATTCAGGGTCACCCCTGAGTCTTACAGGGTTAAGTTTAGAAAGTTTAAGATGTCCAATGATGGTACTGTTGTAGAATGTGCTCATAAGCTGATGGGTTTTGTTAAAAAGTGGGTTGTGGGAGCAAAGGCGCATGGGAGTTTTGAAAACCTGCTGGAGTTAATAACTTTGGAGCAGTTCTTAGACATCGTGCCTGACCATGTGAGAGCAGCTGTGTGTGATTAGGACCCTGAGTCAGTCCTACGGGCTGCGGAAATTGCGGAATATACTCAAAACAGGTCTCGGGAAGGGTGTAAACCCCAGGGGAAAATTAATCACCATCCTCCCCAGTTCAAGAGGAGGGAAGGATTTAAAAGTAAACCTGGCCCTTATTCTTATAGAGGAGCCCAGGGGGGCCCAGAGGGTAGGAGCTCTGACCTCAAGAATAAACCGGTTACATGCTATCACTGTGGTGTGCTTGGCCACATGAGACCAGATTGCCCGACCCTGAAGAGCAGCCCAAAGCCAGCAGCCCCAAAAGCCACGGTGAATGCCAGCTCCATTACTCTGAGCCCCCAGGCTGACCCAAGCCACAACAGACCACCTTGAGTCCCGGGGCAAGCCCGGCAGCGGCTAATGCCAGCCCCAGTCTCCAGTGGCATGGGAGGAGGTGACGAGCTCGCCAGTTATGTCAGGACTGAGGCATGGCAGGGGAGTGAGAGGTTTATGATGGAGGCAAAGGTCAATGGGGTTGAATGCACGGGGTGGCGAGATTCTGGCTCTGATGTGACTCTAGCTAAGGCACATCTGGTGAAGCCAGAGGACCTGTTGCCAGGGGTGTATGTGACGGCAGTGGCTCGATCTGAATACTCTGCGGACCCGCCGATGGCTAGAATCCACCCGGAGTGGGATGGCCATAAAGGGGATGTGAAGGCAGCTGTCCTGGATTAAATTGCAGCTGACGTTTTGGTAGGAAATAACCTACTGGAGGTGCCTGGCCACGTTAGTGTGGTAACCAGGTCACAGAGAGAGTTTGGGCCTGGGGCTTGGTCCTTTGGGATCGAGGGAACCTTTTTTCTTTTACTGGGGTGTTGGGTTTCATAACCATTCGTCCCCATAACGAGGGGCACTGGTGGGGATACTGGGAAACTGGGGTGTCTAAGGGAATTGCTTGTGTGACCTGTGGTTAGCCAGTGGGGTGAGACCGAAGTCCTCTCTGGCTGGCTGGTTGGGTTTGCCTTGGGGTGCACGGGAACCCCAGCTGGGGCTGGGGCTGCCCTGCTCGAAGCAGTTTGTCCTGAATTGGCGCTCTCCGTTGCGTCCCGCCAAAGGCAGCATCTTCACACCTGGGTCTCTAGAACAGCAGCAAAGCCAAGGGCACAGTCTGCAAATCCGCGGGACTGGCCTCTAGCGCTCCCTGCTCTGGGCGTGCCAATAGTTTCCTCAGCAGATGGTGGTAGGAATAGACAACAGCCAAGCTCCAACGCCAGCCTCTTGCTGCAGGTCGGCCGTGTCGGCCTTCTTCACAGGCCTGGGGCCCAGTCCCACAGACAGTCGGCATCAATGAGATCTGAAACCGGCTGGGTCAGCCACTGAGCTGGAGAAATGAGAATTAGGCTTTCATGTTTCCTGGGAGGCCTACAAATGGCCTTTGGGACGTGTGTCTCTAGGGTACGTACCCTTCGTTTGAGCGCCAGGCCCCTCAGGCTGGAGGAATCACTGTGAGGAATCACTGCATCCTATGAAGTCACGAAAGCTCGTGCTCAAATAAATTGGTTAGTCTCTAAGGTGCCACAAGTCCTCCTTTTCTTTTTGCGGATACAGACTAACACGGCTCTTACTCGGAAACCTGTGAGGAAGTGGGAATTTTTGGTACTATGGTTTATCAATCTTATGTGTGCCTCAGTTTCCCCCATACTTGGTATTGCTACCCAGTGGGGGAGAAAGGATTAAGTTTGTGCTCAGGGCAGACCAAGACAATGTGTGTGTGTGTGTGTCTGTGTCTGTGTGTGTCTATGTGTGTGCGCCTGTGGCTGTGTCTCTGTGGCTCTGTGTGTGTGTGTGTCTGTGTGTGTTTGTGTCTCTGTGTGTGTATGTCTCTGTGTGTGCCACCGTGTGCTGCCCAGCTCTCTGAGTGGCCTGAATGGGTCGTTAAAAAGACTGGCCGAGGCCAAGCTCTCTTGATGGGCAATCCGAGAGGATGGACAGCCCGGTTGCTGGGAGCTGGACCCCCAGCCACCGAGGATTCCCCACCTCTCAGCAGGGCAGAGGAGGAAGCCCAGCGGGAGAAGGAAGCACTGGGAGGTGGGAGCTGTGGGCTGTGGAAGAGGCTTGGGGCTCTCACCTGGGGACTAACAGAGGAAGGAAGTCAGAGCCAGACAGAGCCTGACCATGGAGTTCACGGCAGCTTGGCGGGACCAGGCTGGACCGTGCTGCGACCTTTCTGGCTCTGTGTTACCCTCCGGCCTGCCAGGGCCGTGTTCCACTGGGCTAATAACTCCGACTCCAGTTCTGCTTGCGCTGTCACTGCAAATACTGGCTGGGCCCATGGGTCCCTGCAGTGTCCAGGTCTCCATCAGGCGTCTGGCTCAGCGGGATGGGCTGAGCAGAGCACAAGGGGTGAGGCAGGGGGGCTGGAGCCCGGTAGCTCAGTCTGGGAGGCGGTGGGGCTGTGTGACCTACCCTGAAAGAAGTGTGAGCCCCACTGGGGGTCTGGCATGCTAAAGGGGTTCTGCCAATAGATTGTTTGAAAGCTGGGGCACCAAGAATCATAGAATATCAGGGCTGGAAGGGACCTCAGGAGGTCATCTAGTCCAACCCCCTGCTCAAAGCAGGACCAATTCCCAACTAAATTATCCCAGCCAGGGCTTTGTCAAGCCCGACCTTAAAAACCTCTAGGGAAGGAGATTCGACCACCTCCCTAGGGAACCCATTCCAGTTCTTCACCAACCTCCGAGTGAAATAGTGTTTCCTAATATCCAACCTAGACCTCCCCCCCTGCAACCTGAGACCATTACTCCTCGTTCCGTCTTCTGCCACCACTGAGAACAGTCTAGATCCATCCTCTTTGGAACCCCCTTTCAGGTAGTTGAAGGCTGCTATCAAATCCCCCCTCATTCTTCTCTTCTGCAGACTAAACAATCCCAGTTCCCTCAGCCTCTCCTCATAAGTCATGTGAGCCCCCTAATCATTTTTGTTGCCCTCCGCTGGACGTTTTCCAATTTTTCCACATCCTTCTTGTAGTGTGGGGCCCAAAACAGGACACAGTACTCCAGATGAAGCCTCACCAGTGCCGAATAGAGGGGAATGATCTCATCCCTCGATCTGCTGGCAATGCCCCTACTTATACAGCCCAAAATGCCATTATCCTTTTTGGCAACAAGGGCACACTGTTGACTCCTATCCAGCTTCTCGTCCACTGTAACCCCTAGGTCCTTTTCTGCAGAACTGCCGCTTAGCCATTTGGTCCCTAGTCTGTAGCGGTGCATGGGATTCTTCCATCCTAAGTGCAGGACTCTGCACTTGTCCTTGTTGAACTTCATCAGATTTCTTTTGGCCCAATCCTCCAATTTGTCTAGGTCCCTCTGTATCCTATCCCTACCATCCAGCGTATCTACCTCTCCTCCCAGTTTAGTGTCATCTGCAAACTTGCTGAGGGTGCAATCCACACCATCCTCCAGATCATTAATGAAGATATTGAACAAAACCGGCCCCAGGACCGACCCTTGGGGCACTCCACTTGATACCGGCTGCCAACTAGACATGGAGCCATTGATCACTACCCGTTGAGCCCGACCATCTAGCCAGCTTTCTCTCCACCTTATCGTCCATTCATCCAGCCCATACTTCTTTAACTTGCTGGCAAGAATACTGTGGGAGACTGTGTCAAAAGCTTGCTAAAGTCAAGGAACAATACGCCCACTGCTTTCCCCTCATCCACAGAGAATTGATTCCTCGAGGACCTGCTCCATGATTTTTCCGGGGACTGAGGTGAGGCTGACTGGCCTGTAGTTCCCCGGATCCTCCTCCTTCCCTTTTTTAAAGATGGGCACTACATTAGCCTTTTTCCAGTCGTCCTGGACCTCCCCCGATCGCCATGAGTTTTCAAAGATAATGGCCAATGGCTCTGCAATCACAGCCGCCAACTCCTTTAGCACTCTCGGATGCAGCACATCCGGCCCCATGGACTTGTGCACGTCCAGCTTTTCTAAATAGTCCCGAACCACTTCTTTCTCCACAGAGGGCTGGTCACCTCCTCCCCATGCTGTGCTGCCCAGTGCAGCAGTCTGGGAGCTGACCTTGTTCGTGAAGACAGAGGCAAAAAAAGCATTGAGTACATTAGCTTTTTCCACATCCTCTGTCACTAGGTTGCCTCCCTCATTCAGTAAGGGGCCCACACTTTCCTTGGCTTTCTTCTTGTTGCCAACATACCTGAAGAAACCCTTCTTGTTACTCTTGACATCTCTTGCTAGCTGCTAGCTGCAGCTCCAGGTGCGATTTGGTGCCCCCCCCCTGTGCTGGGGCATGTTCCAGAGCCCGTGGAGACTGTAACTGGCAGTGAAGACATGGCTGAGTCAGAACGTCCCATCTCTGCATGTTACCTGAGAACCAGGATCGCTTAGCCACAGAGCACTGTTGCCGTGGGGGAGGTTTAGGTTGGATATTCGGAAAAACTTTTTCACTAGGAGGGTGGTGAAGCACTGGAATGGGTTACCTAGGGAGGTGGTGAAATCTCCTTCCTTAGAAGTTTTTAAGGTCCGGCTTGACAAAGCCCTGGCTGGGATGGTTTAGTTGGGGATTGGTCCTGCTTTGAGCAGGTGGTGGGACTAGATGACCTCCTGAGGTCCCTTCCAACCCTGATATTCTATGATTCTATGATTCTATGATTCACTATACTTGCATATCTCCTCCCTGTGGCAGTCCTGGCCAAGTCCCTTCCTGCAGTAAATCGACTGAGTTTCTTTTCTCTCACACCATAAGGCAGGGTTTCTGGACCCATTCCTATTCATCAAACCCTCTGTGAAGTGTGGACTCCAGACCTGGACCCAGTGTTCAGTGGTGGGCTCACACAGGTTGTATGCAGAGGGAATCACTTCCCTTCTCCTTCTCAGCATCCTACACAGCTGAGGATTGGGCTCACTCTCTTAGCTACAGCATCACCCTGGGAGCTCATGTTCAACCCGTCTCTGCCATCGCTTTGCCAACGTCCCTGCTAGCTAGGATACAGGGCCCAATCTTATAAGTGTGGTCTATAGTCTTTGTTCTTAGATGCATGACTTCGCATTTGGCTGTGTTAAAACACAAGTTTCTCAAAAGAACCCACCTTACCAAGCCATGCAGCTCAGTCTGCATAACCCACCCATCCCCACTGTTATTTACCACTCACCAATTTCTGCAAACTTTACCAGGAATTATTTTATATTTTCTTCTAGTTCACTGATAAAGCTATTGAATAGCTTTGGGCCAAGAACAGTTCCCTCTGAAAGGTCACGGGAAACACCCTCGTGGGATGATGATTCACCATTAACAATTACTTTTTGCAGTCTAGCAATTAACCATTGTTAAATTCATGCAATAAGAGCTACATTGTTTGTGACTAGTGCTGTTTTTATCAGAACGGCGTGGAGCACTAAATACATTATGTCATAGTTACCTTTACCGCCCAAACTTGTGATCTCATCAAAAACATCTCACAAAACTGGGTGACTGGGCAACCAAATGGCAGATGAAATTCAGTGTTGATAAATGCAAAGTAATGCACATTGGAAAACATCATCCCAACTATATATATGTACAATGATGGGGTCTAAATTAGCTGTTACCACTCAGGAAAGAGATCTTGGAGTCAGTGTGGAGAGTTCTCTGAAAACATCCATTCAGTGGGCAGCGGCAGTCAAAAAAGTGAACAGAATGCTGGGAATCATTAGGAAAGGGATAGAGAATAAGACAGAAAATATCCTATTGCCTCTATATAAATCCATGGTACGCCCACACCTTGAATACTGCTTGCGGATGGGGTCGCCCCATCTCAAAAAAGATATATTGGAATTGGAAAAGGGCAACAAAAATGATGAGGGGTATGGAACAACTTCCGTATAAGGAGAGATTAATAAGACTGGGACTATTCAGCCTGGAAAAGAGACGACTAAGGGGGGATATGATAGAGGTCTATAAAATCATGACTGCTGTGAAGAAAGTGAATAAGGAAGTGTTATTTACTCCTTCTCATAACACAAGAACTAGGGGTCACCCAATGAAATGAATAGGCAGCAGGTTTAAAACAAACAAAAGGAAGTATTTCTTCATACAATGCACAGTCAACCTGTGGAACTCCTTGCCAGAGGATGTTGTGAAGGCGAAGACTATAACAGGGTTCAAAAAAGAACTAGATATATTCATAGAGGATAGGTCCATCAATGGCTATTCTTCTTCGAGTGCTTGCTCATGTCGATTCCAGTCTAGGTGTGCGTGAGCCCAGGTGCATGGTCATCGGAGACTTCTGCCTTGGCGCTAGCCATAGGGCCAGCCGTGGCACCCCCTGGAGTGCCGTGCCCATGCGCTGGTATATCAGGCACCGCTGGCCCTGTGCCCTCTCAGTTCCTTCTTACCGCCCGTGATCACGGTTAGTCGGAGCGCCTTCCTTGCTTGGCAAGGGCTAGTGGTTTTTCGTCTTTGGACTTCGTGCCTTAAGGCCTTGTATACAGTTGATGCTTCAGTAGTTAGTGTGAAGTACCTGTTAAGTGTTTAGTTATTCGGGGACTTTGACCCCGGCGGGGCTGGCCCCGGTCTCTGGGGTTCAAGCCCTGCGCAGACAGTAACAGGCCTATGCCGGTTAGTGACCCCTACGACAGCTGTCTGAAGAGCTTGGGGGAGGCTCACATAAAAGACAAGTGCCGTATCTGTCAAAACTTTTGGCCCCGCACGCAGAAGGAGCGGGACATTCCACTTCGGGCCCTCCTGATGGAGTCCGACCTCCGAGACGTGTTGACAGGATTCGCCAAGCACCTCTTCATCAGTGCAAAGTGCACCCCAGGCACCAAGCTCCGCCTGGCACCGTTCCCCGTCGCCGGGGCCTAAGAAGAAGGCCAAGAAGCACGGCTCCCCGGCGCTGGGAAAGAAGGGCCAGGTGGCATCGGACAAAGGACATGCCTTGGGCCGCCCGTCCACCCCGGAGCCCCGCAGTCGGCCTTCTCTGGTCAGAGCCATTAGCCCCGTGAAAGATCCTCCTCTGACTCTGGTGAGCGGTATCCGACCAGCTCCCCTGCCAGCACCGACGCCCTCGCTTGGTCCCCAGCCCCGAGGGAGCACAGGCCTCCGCCAGGGGCTGCAGGCTTCGGCAAAGGCTCCCCAAGAGGGCAAGCCAGCCTATCAGACTCCTCAGGGAGTCGTGGAGCACCGCCTGTCACGGAGTGCCCGGGCGATGCTCTGGAACTGCTCCCCATGAAGCCAGTCAGGACTCTGGGGCAGTCGCCTTCCGGTGAGCAGCCTGTCTGCAGGACACACAGCTCACACAGCTTCCACCTTCCTGGGTCTGACCTCGGAGCATTCAGCATCCTCTGCCCCTCCGTGTGCTTCCCACAGCGAGACCGCTCAGGCGGGGCTCCTGGGGAAGCCAGAGGGTCCTGCACCCCAACTTCGCAGTCAGACGGGACTCTCAGCCAGCCAGTAAAACAGAGGTTTATTAGACGACAGGAACATGGTCTAAAACAGAGCTTGCAGGTGCAGAGAACAGGACCCCTCAGCTGGGTCCATTTTGGAGGGCAGTGAGCCAGACAACCACGTCTGCCCTTCACTCCATGTCCTAGCCAGCCCCAAACTGAAACTCTCTCCAGCCCCTCCTCCTCTGGGCTTTGTCCCTTTCCCGGGCCAGGAGGTCACCTGATTCCTTTGTTCTCCAACCCTTTAGCTCTCACCTTGCAGGGGGGAAGGGTCCAGGCCATCAGTGGCCAGGAAACAGGGTGTCGGCCATTCTCTGTGTCCAGACCCCTGCACACACCTGCCCTCTAGGGCTCTGCAGTGATCATACACCCTTATCCCACTCCCTAGATACTTAAGAACTGCATAAGGGAAATTGAGGCACCTCCACAATATTCGGAGGAACCATTAAGAACAGTCCCACTTCGTCACATCTCTCCCCCCTTCGAGATCGAACTGAGCGGGGTCACTTTAGGCGGTGACCTGGGGAAGTTTGAAGCCACCAACGTTCCCATGGATGCCCCAGCGTCTCTGCCATTCCTTGGTAGGAGTTACACCAGGCCCTTCCAGTTTCACGCCCTCCCTTAGGTCGGGGGTGGTCGATAGCACTCGCAGGCCGCATGTGGGAAGGTTTCTGCGGCCCGCCCTTTGGCCACCCCAAAACCCCAGGGGGTCAAACTTGGATTGGGTCTTCTCCCCAACAAGCTGGCCAAACACAGCCACTTGGTTATAGGACTGTTTAAGTTTCTTAACAGCTTTCACTCCATCTGAGACCTTCTCAAAGCTATCCACACTGGGTCTTTCAACAGGACAGTCAGTGGATCCATTCACAACAGAAAATTTCTGGCTGTTAGGAACTGAAACTTTCTTGATTAAATCACTTTCACACCCTTCAGTTGCAGTAAACTGCTTGCAAAGACTCCATGAGGATTCCTTTCCCTAGGGCTTTTCTATGCAACAATTCACCCCTCCCAGAAATTCTGCTCTTACCCTCTTTACCTAGGGCTTGCTCTAGAGGAACACATTCCTGAGCAACAACAGACTCTTTCTGGGTCTCCCTTACATCCAGAATTACCTATGGCCCGTCCGGTGGATTCCTACACAATCCCCTTTCAGGCAAACTGACAGACTTCCTAGATAAATGGTCAGAAGCCTTCTCCTTCCCTTTGCCACACACAAGTTCAGGAATCTTTTCCTTCTTGCTACAGGTTTCCACACCCTCCATAGGTAACACAATCACATCACCTTCACGCTCTCCTTGTGCCCTGGCTAGGATCTCACCCTGATTAGACAGAGTTGCGACACCCTTTCCCAACCACACACGAGCAACAGGCAAAATACAAGCACCAGAATTGTCTGGTCTCTGGGATTTTACATAGACACTAACTGGATGCGACCTAGTTACAGGGCCATTCTCCTGAGCAGACACAAACTTAGGACCATTCCCTTCCTGGGCTTTAGCTGAATCCAGAACCAGCTCTGAGACAACTGCACAACGCTCAACCATCACAGGCTGCAAGGCCCCTTCTGTCTGCTCCACAGACCAAGAAGAGCCGGACACACTTTCTCCTTTACCAGACACACAGCTTGGGATCTCATTCCCCTTGTCCCAGCACACAAGGCTGATCACAGACACCTGCTTGGAGATCAGGGTAGCTCCCTCCACAGGCAAGTCAATACCTCTGACAGGCACAGGCACGTTTCCTTCACTGTCCCAATTCTCCACCCAGCTAACAGGTAAGGTCCAGGGACACTCATCTTCCACTCTCCTCGCCTTCCCACCCTGCTGACTAGACAAAGCCATCAGATCACAAGGCTGCCTAGGCTCATCCAAACTTTCCTTACCAAGCACCTTGCCACTCCCCACAGATCCCCTCCCCTGCCTGTGTCTCCCCCCACTCAGCTGGGGTCTCAGCTCCCCCTGTGCTCAGCACTGCCCTTGCTGTGCCAGTGGGAGTAGGCAGCGAGCTCGCTGCTTTCCTCACTGCATCAGAGCCAGCGTGAGCCCCCTCTCCGGAGTGCAAGGGCGCAGGGAGCATCTCTCTGTCCCACCCAGCCCCAGGGGTCTGCTTACAGGCAGGCAGGTAGCCTGAGCCTAGCGGCTCCTCCCTGCTGCCAGCCAGGTCATCTGCATTTTCACTGACCATTTCCCTCTCCACCGATTGGTTCCCTGGATTCAAATTCAAACCCTTGGCCGTTACAGGAGCAGGGCCTGGATCCTGTCCCAAAGAGACACAGTCACCCCCCAACAGGGTCTCGCAGCCGATATCCTGGAGAACCCCAACAACCAGCCAGCCCCACCCCTCCTGGGTCTGCACAGGGATCTGGGCCATAGGCAGGGCGAGGGGCTTCGTCCCTGGGACCCTCACCCAGCTCACACAGCCCCTCAACCTCTGAGGCTGCACCACCCAGGGCCTGACAACAGTTCTCTCTGTCCCAGGATCTCGCCACCCCAGGAATGTCTCCCCATTGACCATCACCTTCCGCTCCCACTGGGGGTCCGAGGGGCCTGGCCCCAGGAAACTCCACACAGACATATAGGTTGGGGTCAGGAGTGGGAGCCTGTCCACCTCCCCACCCATCTGGCCGACAGAGTCTATGGCCTTGGGACCCAGCAAGGGAGCTAGACACCGGGGCTTTTCCGCAGGGTCCCCCTGGTTCAAATCTCCAGCCTGCTCAAAGGCAGTGAGGTGGGCATCCACATCCCCCCCCCTTAACCAGGGGCAGCAATTTAGTCTCGAGGTTCCCTGCGGAACTGGCCCCCCGGGGTCTATCCCCACTCACCCCGGGGAGGTTCCCTAGGCCTCTCCGCTCCCCCACCGCCAGTTCATGCTGCTGCTGCTTCTGCAGCTCTTTCTCGGGCTCTCGCTGTCTCTCACAGTCCTCTTGCTCTCTCGGACTCAGCTCCAATCCCATCCATCTCCGATCCCCGGATGGGGAACCCGATCGTGAAGACCCTCGTCTGGTCGGGGACAGGAGTCTTGGCGATGCCTGGCTACCACTCCAGCTGCTCCCAGATCCTGCTATAGCCCCATTTGGGGTCAGGAGTCTGTTCCTTAGAGCGGTCACCCTCCTCCAGCTGCACGATGAACTGTGCTTTGGTGACCTTTCCAATGCTCAACCCTCTCTTTCTGTACAGGGTTACAATGTCCTTCTTAAGAAGACGGTGACAGGCCATCACTCCGCTCTTCCCAAGTTGTTGTGGACTCACAGGCCTGTGTGCTCTCAGCTCCCCACGGTTTCCAGGGAGAACCCCTAGTGTGCCAGCCCTTCTCGAGGTCACCACCTCTTTGCCAGGGTCGAGCTGCAGACTCCTCCGCCCCTGGGACCGCTCGCTGCAGTCCCCCGGGGGACCCTGTTACTGCAAAAGTCCTTTTCTCTGGTCACACAATCCTAGGGGTTAACCGCCCCCTGAAACCGTCTCTCTCTGAATCTTCAGCACGCCTAGTCCCCATCAATCCCCCTTTGTTTTACTGCTCCCCAGTCACTTACTGCAGGAAGCGCCATCCACGGGGTGCAGTAGATCCCACCTCTGCCACCAGTTGTCACGGAGTGCCCGGGCGATGCTCTGGAACTGCTCCCCATGAAGCCAGTCAGGACTCTGGGGCAGTCGCCTTCCGGTGAGCAGCCTGTCTGCAGGACACACAGCTCACACAGCTTCCACCTTCCTGGGTCTGACCTCGGAGCATTCAGCATCCTCTGCCCCTCCGTGTGCTTCCCACAGCGAGACCGCTCAGGCGGGGCTCCTGGGGAAGCCAGAGGGTCCTGCACCCCAACTTCGCAGTCAGACGGGACTCTCAGCCAGCCAGTAAAACAGAGGTTTATTAGACGACAGGAACATGGTCTAAAACAGAGCTTGCAGGTGCAGAGAACAGGACCCCTCAGCTGGGTCCATTTTGGAGGGCAGTGAGCCAGACAACCACGTCTGCCCTTCACTCCATGTCCTAGCCAGCCCCAAACTGAAACTCTCTCCAGCCCCTCCTCCTCTGGGCTTTGTCCCTTTCCCGGGCCAGGAGGTCACCTGATTCCTTTGTTCTCCAACCCTTTAGCTCTCACCTTGCAGGGGGGAAGGGTCCAGGCCATCAGTGGCCAGGAAACAGGGTGTCGGCCATTCTCTGTGTCCAGACCCCTGCACACACCTGCCCTCTAGGGCTCTGCAGTGATCATACACCCTTATCCCACTCCCTAGATACTTAAGAACTGCATAAGGGAAATTGAGGCACCTCCACAATATTCGGAGGAACCATTAAGAACAGTCCCACTTCGTCACACCGCCGATCCCCTGAGACAATGACACTCTCTCCACCTCCACCCTGCCAGTCTCCGGAGCCACCCCCGAGATCCTCCGGGGCTCGCCATCAGTCACCGGCACCGCAATCGCGATCCCCGTCGTCTCGACGTGGATCACTGAGAGGGAGGCGTAGTTCCCCTGATTACCAGTACCAATCACCTCCCCACCGTCTCGACGCCGATCCAGGTCGCCTACACTGTGGGAGCGTTCTCTGTCCTGCCCCGGTTCCTCCCAGCACCGACACTGGTCTCCCCACGTCTGGTCCCGGTCCCCTCGTACTGGGCACTGTTGCCTGTGGTCTCTATGCAGACTCAGACATCTACGGCCCTGCCGTGGTCTCCGGCAGGGGGTTCCTCCAGTACTGAAGGATGGTTTAGCCCCTCGCCTAGACCTCAACAGCGTGACTGGGCGACCGGGGCCACGGCAGGGTCCGTGGTAGCGTGGGGTCAGTGGTGGCTGGGTCAGTGGCCTCGTTGGAACAGGTGGGGAGTCCCGGTCACGGCTATGCATCCGTTGCTCCACTCGTCGGCCGCCGGCACCGGGCGGGGTGTGGACGCACGCCCGGAAGCCAGGCTGAAGAGGTGGTGCTCACTCCTTAGCCACCCTCCCCCACAGAGACGGAGGACCAGGGCCCCCGCCTGCGGTACTGTCCTCGTCTTCGACCCTGGACGAGGCAGTCGCTGAACAGGAGGCCGCCCAGGAGAGAGAAGCACCCGAGTCTGACCCACACCCTAAGGCCTCTGAACCAGTAGAGGCAACAGCGACTGGGCCGCTAGATCTCGGGCAGATTAGCCCCGGGAGAGGAAATTCTGGATGGGACCAGGCTGGAGACCCAAGGTACGACATCGTTAGGAAAGAGGTGACAGAAATAGATAGGGTTCCCGTGGAAGGGAAAACCCAGGGACCAGGACCCTACTTCATAATAAGAAGAATCTCTTATACCGGGTTGCACCAGTACAGGGGCAGAAGGTACAGCAGATCCTAGTACCTCAAAAACACCAGAATGCTAGTCACGGAGTGTGGGGGAGTCCAGGCCCTGCACCCCTCCTCCTGGGATTCACCGTGACTCTCAGCCAGCCAGTAAAACAGAAGGTTTATTGGACAACAGGAACACAGTCCAAAACAGAGCTTGTGGGTACAACCAGGACCCCTCAAGTCAAGTCCTTCTGGGGGAGCAGGGAGCTTAGACCCCAGCCTTGGGGTTCCCTGCATTCCTCCACCCAGCCCCAAACTGAAACCAAACCACCCCCCCAGCAGGCTCCCTCCTGCAGCCTATCTTCACATTCCCGGGCAGAGGTGTTACCTCCCCCTCCCTGTCCCGGCTCAGGTTACAGGCTCTCAGGTCTCCCATCCCCAGTGAAACTCCCCTGCCACATTCCCAGGTCACCACTCCCCCCCCCCCTGCTGCGTCACAATACTGTATTAAGTCTGGCCCATAGTCATCTATTTGGGGGGCATTTAGGGGTAGAGAAGACCCTGGCACGGATCCTGCGACGATTCTTCTGGCCCGGAGTACATGGAGAAGTGCGGAGGTACTGTGCGTCCTGCCCGGAGTGTCAGCTGCAGTCCCCGTCCCCACTTGAGGGCACCTTTAGTACCCCTTCCCATCATAGAGGTTCCCTTCGAGCGAATAGCCATGGACCTGGTGGGACCCCTGGAGAAGACAGCCCGAGGCCACCGATACATACTTGTTGTTTTGGACTATGCTACTCGCTACCCAGAAGCCATCCCCCTGCGGAACATGGCCTCTAAAACGATAGCTAAAGAGCTGGTGGGGATCTTTGCCCGAGTGGGGCTACCAAAGGAGATATTAACAGACCAAGGTACCCCATTTATGTCAAAGCTAATGAAGGACCTCGGTACGCTGCTCCATATACATACCCTAAGAACTTCAGTCTAACATCCGCAGACCGGTGGGCTGGTAGAAAGTTTTAACCAAACCCTCAAGGCAATGATAAGGAAAGTGGTAAGTCGGGACAGAAGGATTGGGACACCCTACTACCCTACCTTATGTTCGCCATCCTGGAGGTACCTCAGGACTCAACTGGGTTTTCCCCCTTTGAATTATTATACGGACTTCACCCCCCGTGGCATACTAGATATCACAAAAGGGAAGAGGAACCCAATGAGGGGAGAAATATAATTGACCATGTGTTGCAGATGAGTGAACGGATAGCCCAGGTCACCCCGATTGTACGGGAACATTTGGAAAAGGCGCAGGAAGCCCAGCTAACCCATTACAATCGCCAGGCAAAAGTCTGACCATTCCAACCAGGGGATCGGGTGATGGTGTTGGTACCCACGGCAGAAAGCAAGTTTCTGGCCCAATGGCAGGGGCCCTATGAGGTGGTTGAACCCTTGGGGGAAGTAACCTACAAGGTGCGGCAGCCAGGACACTGGAAACAAGAACAGATTTATCACATTAACCTCTTAAAGCCTTGGCCCCAACGAGAGGCAGGTGCGGTGGCCCAAGAGGCCCTGACCCAGGGAAATAACCTGCAGAAGCAGATCAGGATATCCACTGATCTGACACCAAACCAGAAGGAGGAGGTAACTGAGATCATCAACCAATACCAGGACGTGTTTTCAACCAAACCAGGCCGGACCACTGATGCATATCACCATATTATCACAGACCCTGGGGCTAAGGTGGCTTTAAGGCCCTGCCGGGTCCCAGCGGCAAAAAGGGAGGAGATCAAGGCAGAGATAAAAAGGAAGTTGGAGCTGGGAGTCATCGAAGAGTCCCACAGTCAGTGGTCAAGCCCAATTGTGTTGGTGCCCAAACCCGATGGCACCACTAGGTTTTGTAATGACTTTCGCCGGCTGAATGAGAGATCAAAATTCGATGCATACCCCATACCCCGTATCGATGAGTTAGTTGACCGCCTGGGCAATGCCCGATTTTTGACCACCCTTGATTTAACGAAGGGATACTGGCAGATTCCCCTTGCCAAAGATGGGAAAGAAAAGATGGCATTCTCTACCCCAGAGGGTCTGTTTCAATATCCTGTTCTTCCTTTTGGACTGCATGGGGCACCTGCCACCTTCCAGTGTTTTATAGACAAGCTCCTACGGCCCCATACCAGTTATGCAGCGGCATACCTGGATGATGTGATTATTCACACCCCCGACTGGGAAACCCACTTAGGAAAGGTGGAAGCGGTTCTGGACACTCTAAGACAGGCTGGGCTCACAGCCAACTCAGTCAAGTGTGCTATAGGGCTGGCCAAGGCTAAATACCTTGGCCACATTGTAGGAAGAGGCATGGTCAAGCCCCAACCGAACAAACTAGAGGCTATCCAAAATTGGCCCTGGCCGACTCGGAAAAAGCAAGTCCGGGCATTCCTGGGTGTGGTGGGGTACTACCGACGATTTATTCCCCATTTTGCTACCAGAGCAAGTCTCCTGACAGACCTGATAAAAGCCTGGGGTCCAGACATAGTGAAGTGGACAGATGCCGCAGAGAAAGCATTCATGGATCTACAGACAGCCCTCTGCAGTAACCCCGTGCTTATAGCCCCAGACTTCAACAAAGAATTCATTTTACAAACAGATGCATCTGAAGTAGGATTGGGAGCTGTCCTATCGCAGATGGTTGGAGATGAAGAACACCCAATCCTCTACCTCAGCAGGAAACTCCTCCCAAGAGAGCAGAAGTATGCCGGGGCTGAGAGAGAGTGCCTTGCTGTGAAATGGGCCATGGAAACACTACGTTATTACCTTCTGGGACGACAGTTTACCCTTGTGACCGACCATGCACCCCTCCAGTGGATGCAGCGAAATAAAGAGAAGAATGCAAGGGTAACCAGGTGGTTCCTGTCCCTACAACCTTTTCAATTCACCATACAACACTGGGCTGGAAGCCACCATGGCAATGCAGATGGCTTGTCAAGGGTACACTGCCTGACGTCCCAAGTTGCCCAACGCTGGGGTGTTGAGTGGGGAGAGGGGGATATGTGACAGGGTCGGGCCAGATGGCTACAGGAGAGAGTGTTAGAAGGCAGATACATTAGTCCCAGATTAAGTAGATCCCTTTTCCCTGGGTAAGGTAACAGGGACAGTTCCAGAACAAGCAGGAACTTGCTGGAACCAATTAAGGCAGGCAGGCACGCTAATTAGGACACCTGGAGCCAATCAAGAAGCTGCTAGAATCAATTAGGACAGGCTGGCTAATCAGGGCACCTGGGTTTAAAAAGGAGCTCATTTCAGTTTGTGGTGTGTGTGTGAAGAGCTGGGAGCAAGAGGCACTAGGAGCTGAGAGTGAGAACGCGGACTGTTGGAGGACTGAGGTGTACAAGCATCATCAGACACCAGGAGGAAGGTCCTGTGGTGAGGATAAAGAAGGTGTTGGGAGGAGGCCATGGGGAAGTAGCCCAGGGAGTTGTAGCTGTCGCACAGCTGTTCCAGGAGTCAGTCTAGACAGCTGCAGTCCACAGAGCCCTGGGCTGGAACCCAGAGTAGAGGGCGGGCCCGGGTCCCCCCAAACCTCCCAACTCCTGGTCAGACACAGGAGGAGTCGACCTGGACTGTGGGCTCCACCAGAAGGGAAGGTCTCTGGGCTGTTCCCCGACCCACATGGTGGATCAGCAGAGACTGTGGGGATTTTTCTCCTTCCTTTTCCCCATGCTGGCCGGTGATGAGGTTATCTGAGTAGAACAGCAGATTTGAGCCATGAAAGTGGCCAAACTGAGGGCTGCCGTGAATCTCTGAGGCGAGCAAATCCGCCAATAAGCACAGGACCCACCAAGGTAGAGGAGGAACTTTGTCACACTGTATACCCACCCTCCCCCCGGCTCACCGGTGGTCCCGGCAGCCAACAAAAAGGAAAAGCAGAGTCAGTCCAGCTCAACCCCCCAAAAATAAAGAGGCCAAATGACTGGACTTGTTTGGGAGGAAAATTTATTCCACTGCCAGTCTACAGTTCCGGGTGGTGTGACACAGCAGGGACTGAGTGGGGCGGATTGACCTAGGAATGTGGCAGGGGAGTTTACTGGGACTGTCTGATCGGTGATGGGATAGCAGGGGGTGACTTCACTGGCTGGGATGATACCTGAGCCTGTAACCTGAGCCCAGGAGGGGGTTGGGTCCAGGTGACACCTTCTGCCCGGGAAACTGGACAAAGGCTGGAGGAGGAGCCAGGGGGAGGCTGGGGGAGACGGCTGAAGGGGTTTGTCCAGTTTGGAGTTGACTGGGGAAGAGGAGGGAGCCCCCAAGTCTGGGGTTTAATCTCCCTGCCCCCGAGAAGGACCTGACTGAGGGGTCCCATTTGTACCTGCAAGTTCTGATCTGGACTGTGTTCCTGTCGTCCCTAATAAATCTTCCATTTTACTGTCTGGTTGAGAGTCACGGGGAATCGCAGGAAGTGGGGGTGCAGGGCCCTGTCTCCCGCACACTTCGTGACAACTGGTGGCAGAGGTGGGATCTACTGCACCCCATGGACGGCACTTCCTGCAGTAAGTTACGGGGGGGAGCAGTAAACCAAGGGGGATTGGCGGGGTCCAGGTGTGCTGAAGATTCAGAGAGGAGCAGTTTCGGGGGGCAGAGGAGCTATGCTTAACCCTTGGGAGTGTGTGAGACCAGCGAGAAGGACTGTTGCAATAATGGGGACCCCCCGGGGACTGTGGTGAGCAGGCTCAGGGGCGGAGGAGTCTGCGGCTCGACCCTGGGAGAGAGGTGGTGACCTGGAGAAGGGCTGGTACACTAGGGGGTCCTCCTGGAAACCGTGGGGAGCTGAGAGCGCACAGGCCTGCGAGTGGCCAGCAGGGAGATGTATGTGAAGCGCCTTAAGAGCGACCTGGTGGAGCTGTGCAGGCAGAGGGGGCTGCGCACTGGGACGCTCACCAAAGAACAGCTGATTGCCCAGCTGGAGGAGGAGGATTGCTCGGATGCACCGATCCCTGTCCCTGAGGGGAGCAGCCTGGCAGATGCAGCGTGGGCCCTGGTGCCTGACCCGGCTGCAAGGGGTCAGACTGCTGCCCAGGACACCCCGAGACCCTTCCTACCTATGCCTGGGGGAGGGGCTGGGAGCAGCCCAGCAAATACCGAGGGCACCCGGACCCCGGCAGTCAGCAGGGGATCCTCCCGGCGGAGCTCCCCATCCCTGGAGCGGAGGCGGCTGGAATGGGAGAGGGAGAGGAAAATGAGGGAGCTGGAGGATCATGAAAAGCAGAGGCAGCATGAACTGGAGCTGGCCAGGCTGAGGAGCAGTGGGGCCCCGGCTGCGGTGAGTGAGGGGGGACCCAGGACTGCAAGAAGCTTTGATAAGTGCTTCCTGGCCCAGCGGAAGGAGGGGGAGGACATAGATAGCTTCCTGACGGCCTTTGAGAATGCCTGCGAGCTGCACAGGGTTGACCCTGCAGACAGGCTCCAGTTCCTCACCCCCTTACTGGACCCCAAAGCCGTGGAGGTGTACAGCCGAATGACAGGGGCAAAGGCAGGGGACTATGAACTGTTCAAACAGGCCCTGCTCCGTGAGTTTGGGCTGACCCCCGAGATGTACCGGAGAAGGTTCCGGAGTCAGCGTAAAACGCCTGAGGTCACCTACCTACAACTGGTCAACAGGATGCAGGGATATGCCCGCAAGTGGACAGCGGGGGCCCAAACTAAAGAGGACCTGCTTGACCTGTTTGTACTGGAGCACCTGTATGAACAGTGCCCTTCCGACCTGAGGCTGTGGCTGGTGGACAAAAAGCTCGCGAACCCCCAGCATGCAGGGCAGCTGGCCGACGAGTTTGTGAACAGTCGGTCAGGGGGTAGCCGGGAGGAGTCCCAAAAGAACAGGCCCCCCCGATGCAGAGAGAGAGTCACCATGGGGCCTCCCAGCGGGGAAATAGGGAGAACCCCCTCCAAAGGGGAACGCCTGGCGTCGGGCCCCTCCGACCCGTTCGAGGGGACCAACGTGACCTGAGCTGCTATCACTGTGGCCAGAGAGGCCACGTACGGACCCTGTGCCCCGGGCTCAGGGTCAGACTGAGCAGACCTAACCTACCCAGGGTTAACTGGGTAGGGACTCAGCTGGACGAGGGGCAGACGACCCAGGCAAGGGGGGCTGCCAGTTTACCACCTGCTCAGGAGGGAAGAGTACCCCCGGCCAGCTCTGCCAGAGGGCTGGAGGCTCTGGACTCAGGGTGCTCGGTTTACAGGGTGGGCGCGGGGCTGTCCCTCCGGAGAGAGTGCCTTGTTCCCCTGGAGGTGGATGGGAGGAGAGTCAATGGATACTGGGATACGGGCGCGGAGGTGACGCTGGGCCGGCCCGAGGTGGTGGCCCCAGATCGGGTGGTGCCCAACACCTACCTGACCCTGATGGGGGTGGGCGGGACCCCATTTAAGGTGCCCGTGGCAAGGGTACACCTGAAATGGGGGGCCAAGGAGGGCTCCAAGGATGTGGGGGTGCACCACCATTTGCCCACTGAGGTTTTGAGGAGGGGAGACCTAGAGGACTGGCCAAGCAAGCCCCAGACCACCCTGGTTGTGACCCGTAGCCAGAGCCGGCGAGGGGCACTGCACCCTGACCTTGGGGAGGGTACCACACCGGAGGTGCAGGACCCTACCCTGGTGGGGAGGGAGCGCCGAGGGGCACGGCTCAGAGAGGCTGAGGCCTCAGACCTGACCACTGAGGGGGAACCGGGCCCCATCCCTTCCCCAGCTGCTGAGTTCCAGGCCGAGTTGAGGAAAGATCCCTCCTTGCAGAAGCTCAGGGACCTGGCCGACCTCAGTGTGGGACGGACCATGAGGAGAGGCTGCCAGGAGAGGTTCCTGTGGGAGAAGGGGTTCCTGTACCGAGAATGGGCTCCCCCAGGGGAAGGGGAGTCCTGTGGGGTCAGGAGGCAGCTGGTGGTCCCTCAGAAGTATCGTCGCAAGCTCCTGTCCCTGGCCCATGACATCCCCCTCGCAGGGCACCAGGGAATCCGGCGCACCCGGCAGAGGTCGCTACAGAACTTTTACTGGCCCGGGGTCTTTACCACCGTCCGGCAGTATTGCCGATCCTGTGACCCCTGTCAGAGGGTGGGGAAGGCCCGGGACAAGGGGAAGGCCCGGGACAAGGGGAAAGCGGCTTTGAGACCTTTGCCCATCATAGAGGAGCCTTTCCAGAAGGTGGCCATGGACATCGTGGGGCCTCTCAGCAAGACGACCCGGTCGGGGAAGAAATACATTCTGGTGGTGGTAGATTTTGCCACCCGCTACCCCGAGGCAGTGCCCTTAGCTTCCATTGAAGCAGACACCGTGGCAGATGCGCTCCTGACCATGTTCAGCCGAGTGGGGTTCCCCAGGGAAGTCTTGACAGACCAAGGCTCCAACTTCATGTCGGCCCTGCTCCGGTGCTTGTGGGAGAAATGTGGGGTCCGGCACGTCTCGGTTGGAGAGACGGCTGGTAGGACGGGGTTGGGGTGAGCCATAGGGACGAGTCGGTTGGAGAGACGGCTGGTAGGAGGGAGTTGGGGTGAGCCGTAGGGAGGAGGAGATTGGAGAGACGGCTGGTAGGACGGGGTGAGCCTTGGGGAGTGGATTCAGTGGGAGCCTGCAGAGAGCCGGGAGAAGAGCAGTGACCTGTGTAGCCTCTAGTTGGTGGGAGGCGTCGGGGGGATCCTGCTCCCAGCCTGCAGCCCTGCTGAGTGACGTTGCAGCTGCAGGAATGAGCGGGGTGGGTGTGTGATTGTGCCCCAGCTCTGGGCTGGTCCCCTCTTAGGGCAGTTCTCTGTCCTCACTGGGCTTTGCAGCATCAGCCCAGTCTGTGCATGTCCCTGGCCTGCTCTCTCCTCCCTACCCAGCTGGCACAGCCCAGTCAGCAATGCGTGCCGGCCTCTGGGTTTTCACCCCGTTCCAAGCCCTAAGGTGCAGACCCGGCTGGAGAAGAGCTGTAACTGTGTCCCTCTCCCGGCGGTATCTTTGCAGAAGCTTTTTGCTGTGGACGACACCAGTCTCTCTGGAAAGAGCCCGGAGACCCCTGCGCCAGGCACAGAGGGGCTGGAGAGGTATGGATCCCTGATGGACAGACTGAGAGGCAAGCACAGGCCTCCAGCACCGCCAGGTGTCAGACGCGAGCCCTGTCTAGGTCCATGGGTTGGCACAGCAGAGGGCTGGGTTACTGTTCCTCCTTGCAGTGGTCTCTCTGCCAGGCTGCTTCAGAAAAGGCAGATTTCATGGGTGGGAGGGGGGCATTCTGCCCTGCCCAGCACTGCCTGGGGTCACTACGACCTGGGCCAAATGGCCGTGCAAGACTCCTGCCCTGGGTGACAGTGACCGGGGATCTGCCGTGGGAGCCCTTCCCACGCCCGCCGCACAGCTGTAAACGGTGACACAAGGGGCTGGCAGGGGAGAGAGTGACTGGGGGGCCCAGAGCCCTGGGACCTGCACCCAGGTTTACATTCCAGGTCAGCTCAAACCTGGAGCCGTGGGAGTCAGCAATGAGGCTCCTGCGGTTGCCTTGGATGTGGCCCCTTCTGGCTGTGGAAGGGTTAAATGACCATCTCACCAGCCGCTGCTCTAAGGCGGTGTTCTCAACCGGGGGTCCGCAGCCCCCTGGGGGTCCGTGAGCCCTTTCAGGGGCCATGGAGCCCCGCGGCTGAAACCTGGTTCCCCGAGCTCCAGGGCTGCAGCCAGCAGCCCCCTAACCCCTGCCCCAGCCAGGAGCGGCGTGGGGCTAAAGCTGGCAAACCTCCGCCCCCAAGCCAGGAGCAGTGGGCGGCTGAAGCCAGGAGCCCCAGCACACCCCCTGCTGCAGCTGGTAGCCCCCCCGCCCACACACATCCCCTAACTACCCTGTCCCTGCACCCTGAGCTACCCCCTCCTTGCACCCTGAGCTATACCCCCGCCCGCACACAGCCCCTAGCTACCCCCTCATTGCCCCCTGAGCTACACCCCCGCCCGCACACAGCCCCTAGCTACCCCCTTCCTGCACCCTGAGCTACCCCCTCATTGCCCCCTGAGTTACACCCCCGCCCGCACACAGCCCCTAGCTGCCCCCTCCCTGCACCCTGAGCTACCCCCTCTCTGCGTCCCCGCTTTGAGTTATATTTTTTGGTTGTGCCCCCCCACAGCCGAGACCGGATGGGAGGCCCCCTGAGTGAGTCAGGGGGTGGAGGTGGTGCTCCCTCCCTGGACCCCGCTGTGCGGAGCTGGCTTGAGCCCCGCCAGCCTTTGCCTCCCCCACAAATAGAAGTAAAACTATGCCTGTGCCCAAAGGTTCCCCCCAGGCCTGGAGGCCCGTGCTCCTTTCCCCCCACCCCCTGTCAGGCCCTGGCGTTTTTATAGCAAGTTGAAGGGGGGCCTCAGGGAGAAAAATGTTGAGGACCCGCCGCCCCCGCTCTAAGGTATAGCTACGTTGCAAAAACCCGGGGCCGCCAGGCTGAGCCTGAGTCCACGGGCTGGGGCTCGCAGCAGGGCGCTCAGAGTAGCCATGCGGCTGCTCCTGCTCGGGCCGGCCCGCTGGGTTGCCGAGCCCGAGCGCGGACCCTGCGGCCGGTTAGTGCCATCGCAGGAGCCCTGTGAGCCCGGCGCTGAGACGCGCTGGGTGGGGTTTAGGGCCGGGATGTTCCCTGCACGTCTGCCTCGCGCTGGGGTAACTGGGGAATTGCCCAGATACATGTTCCAGCTGCAAGGGACCCTGGCAAGCCCCTTGACACACGTGGGCGCCGGAGCCAGCCCAGCCGGGGCTCTGGCAGGTGACCCTCCATTGGTCCGGAGCCCACAGACCACGGGGTGAGCCCTGTCCGCTGGGAGGCTGGCTTTCCTGTGGGCTCCCGCAGGGCTGGGTGGCTTGGGAAGGCGGGATGCTGGGGTCTGGGCTGCTGTGGGCAGGTCTGTCTGTCTGCAGTCACACATGGGGCAGAATGCAGAGCTCAGCAGAGGCCATGTGGCTGGGCCCTGGGGCGGGAGCTGGGGTCCCACAGCGGGAACTGGGGCCCCTGGCAGTAGGGAGTGGGCAGCCAAGGCGAAGCGAGGGGACCTGCTGCAGTGGGTGCCCCCGAACATGTCTGGGCACTGGAGTCGCTGAGCCATGCGGCGCCTGTTTGGCAGTGGCCATGGCAGTGCCAGCCTGCCCCCGGGATGTGATCAATGGAGGGTCAGGCTGCCCCTCGCGTCAGACAAAGGCCGTGCCAGCCTGCCCCCGGGATGTGATCAATGGAGGGTCAGGCTGCCCCTCGCGCCAGACGAAGGCCGTGCCAGCCTGCCCCCGGGATGTGATCAATGGGGGGTCAGGCTGCCCCTCGCGCCAGACAAAGGCAGTGCCAGCCTGCCCCCGGGATGTGATCAATGGAGGGTCAGGCTGCCCCTCGCGCCAGACGAAGGCCGTGCCAGCCTGTCCCTGGGATGTGATCAATGGAGGGTCAGGCTGCCCCTCGCGCCAGACGAAGGCCGTGCCAGCCTGCCCCCGGGATGTGATCAATGGAGGGTCAGGCTGCCCCTCGCGCCAGACGAAGGCCGTACCAACCTGCCCCCGGGATGTGATCAATGGAGGGTCAGGCTGCCCCTCGCGCCAGACAAAGGCCGTGCCAGCCTGTCCCCGGGCGGGCGGCCAGGGTGAGGAGGCACCCTGGCTGGCCTGGTCCCAGCCCGTGTCTGGTTCCTGCGTCTTCACCTGTGCTTAATGCACCGCCGCCCCATGACACTGCCCGTCCCCCCCCACCACCAGCAGGGCACCCTGGGGACATGACACCCCCCCCAGTGATGCTGCCTCATCTCCCCCACCAGGAAGCAGCAGCATTCAGGGAGATGGGGGCAGGCGAGGACCCCAGGTGGGGGGCTCTTGGAGACCCATGAGCTGAGCCCCCTGGCCCTCATGATCTGAATCAGTTGGACCTTTTGTTACATTGGCAATATCATTCCACCCTAAACTGGGAGTTTGTGGCAGAGTGGGGCCAGTCCCTAGGCAGCCCCAGGGGGACGGAGGTGGGGGTCCTGGGAGTGGGGAGGGGCCGGCCCCAGGCAGCCCTGGGGGTTGTATTGGGCTGCATTAGTAGGACCGTTGCCAGCAGATCGAGGGACGGGGTCGTTCCCCTCTACTCGGCACTGGTGAGGCCTCATCTGGAGTACTGCGTCCAGTTTTGGGGGCCCCCCCCACTACAGAAGGGATGTGGACAAATTGGAGAGAGTCCAGCGAAGGGCAACAAAAATGTTTAGGGGTCTGGAACACATGACTTCTGAGGAGAGGCTGAGGGAACTGGGAATGTTTAGTCTGCAGAAGAGAAGAATGAGGGGGGATTTGATAGCTGCTTTCAACTACCTGAAAGGGGGTTCCAAAGAGGATGGTTCTAGACTGTTCTCAATGGTAGCAGATGACAGAACGAGGAGTAATGGTCTCAAGTTGCAATGGGGGAGGTTTAGGTTGGATATTCGGAAAAACTTTTTCACTAGGAGGGTGGTGAAACACTGGAATGCGTTACCTAGGGAGGTGGTGGAATCTCCTTCCTTAGAAGTTTTTAAGGTCAGGCTTGACAAAGCCCTGGCTGGGATGATTTAGTTGGGGCTTGGTCCTGCTTTGAGCAGGGGGTAGCATTAGGTGACCTCCTGAGTCCCTTCCAACCCTAATCTTCTATGATTCTGTGGGGGTGGGGGCCCCAGGGGGTGGGGAGGGGCCAGTTCCTAGGGAGCCCCAGGGGGATGGGGGTGGGGGCCCCAGATTGCTCCCAGCCAGGGCACCCTGTGGCACTGCTCCCCATAGCTCTCCCTGTGCCCTGTCCTTGCACCCAGGGACTGGAAGAGGAGCGAGTGGCAGGCTTGGAGGCTGGAAGTGCGGGAGCAGCTGCTCGCCCTGCGTCGCTGGCTGGACGCCATGGAGAAGAGGCTCCCGGCCCTGCCCGACGGAGAGCCCAGTCCAGAGGTGAGAGCTGGGGCGAGCTGGGGCTGGGCGCTGCAGCCCCCTGCCCGGAGCCCCTGGCAGTGGGCTGGGTGCCCTGCGCCCAGCTGGCTGGTGTGGGGAGGCCACAGGGCTCCCACCGGATCTCCACCTTCCGGGCTCCCCTATGGCTGCCCAGCATCCAGCCGGTGCCTTGGCCACCCTGCCCCAGGGGCTCAGCCTGCCCGGCACTGGCCCCGGGCCCCGGGTCCCGGGTCCCAGGCCCCAGCCCAGGTCCCTGCCCAGCACCACCTGCCTTCACACGCTGGGTGGGTGGGTGGGTGGGTGAGGGGCACAGCCCCATCCCAGGCCCTACGCTACCTGCCCTAGGCAGCCCTGTGCAGGGGGCCCCTCACCCTGGGGCCCTGCACCGGGCGAGGCCCCGCCACACACACCTGGACCCATGTGTCCCTGCCCAGGCCCCTCCCCCAGACCCATGTGTCTCTGCCCAGCCCCCCAGACCCACGTGTCCCTCCCCAGCCCTCCAGTCCGCCCCAGACCCATGTGTCCCTACCCAGGCCCCTCCCCCAGACCTGTGTGTCTCTGCCCAGCCCCCCCATTCATGTGTCCCTGCCCAGGCCCCTCCCCTGGATCCATGTGTCCCTGCCCAGCTGCCCTTCTGGACCCGTGTGTCCCTGTTCACCTCCCCCCACCCCGGACACGTGTGACCTTGCCAAGGTCCACCCCCCCCCCCCGAGACCTGTGTGTCCCTCCCCAGCCCCTGGCCCCGGGTGACCCTGCCCAGCTCCCCCGCCCAGAATCACGTGTCCCTGTCCAGCCTCCCCTCCACTCCCCCCTGCCTGTGGGTCCCTGCTCAGGCTGTGCCCCAGTGTGCTCACAGCCCCCCAAGTGCCTGTGTCCGGCCCAGCCGCGCAGCGTGGTGGGCAGGGAGTTAACGTGTCCCGCACGGCGCTGGCCCCTCGTCCCCGTCCTCTGGGCAGGCTGCAGGTCCGCTGTGTGCAGGGAGCGCAGCGGGGAGTGCCCAGCTGCCCAGGGCTGCCCTGGCCAGCCCCTCCCCGCCAGGCAGCGGGGTGAATGGAATCCCTCCCCAGCGCCTTTTGTTCGGGGCCTGGCCTCACACGGCTCCCGCTGCATCCATGACAGCACAAATTGAAAGGGCCATTCATCCCAGCCCCTGCACAGACAAAGCCCACGGCAAAACCCACCCAACGCCCAGGATCCGAGGCCGCAGATCCCAGCCCCCTGCGCTCAGCTCGCCTCCCCCCTGCCCTACGGCGGGACGGAGCCGCGGAGCATGCCCTGGGAATAACCCTCCAGGGGAAGGAGAGCAAAGGCCTGCCCCACCCTAGCAGGCAGGAGAGCCCCGCCTGGGTGGGAGCGCCCACCTGTACTGTGAGAGCCCCCAGGCCCATGGAGGTCGAGGAGCACCCCACGGCTTGCGTGGCGTTCAGCCCGAGCGCCTGTGGGCCACGGGGAAGGAGCAAAGGGGTTGAGTGGGGGCTGGCAGGGTGAGAGAGGCATGGAGGCCGGGGCGGGGGGGGCGGGGGGCAGTACGGCTGGCGGGGGCAGGGGGCGTTGGGTGGGTAAACCCAGGGGCTGGAGGAGGAGCAGCCACAGAGACTGGGAAGTGGGGGCCAGGCACAGAGGGGTCCTGCCCGCTGGCTCTGTCTGGCGCTCGGCTCTAAGCCCCTGGGAGGGTGCTCAGAGCAGGGCTGCAGCCGGGCTGCCGAGCTGCGGGAAGGGACAGAGCTGGTCAGAGAGAGCTCAGGCACTCGCCCGCCGCAAGGGGTGCCTGAGAATATGCTGATTTCCCCCCAGTGCCTCCAGCAGCCGGGCAGACAAAAGCCCCCGGCTCGGCCCTCGGCCCGCTTGTCTTTCAGGAGAAAGCCCGGTGGAGAGGCTTGAACGAGTCCCATCCGTCTGCTCTGGGCTCCCTGGGAGCAGCCTGTCCGAAGGGCAGCCAGGCGCCCACGTGGCTGGGGCTAGGCACTCCCGGCCCCTCACTCCCTGGTCATCCCGGCAGAGTCTGCTGTGGGGGCTCCCTCTTCGGCGGCGGGGTCAGCACGCCCCTCCGCCCCCCATGCTCGCCTTCCACGCCGCGAGGCCCAAAGCACCGGCCACTCTTCTCCCCCCAGCGAGGGCACCAGGGCTGCACGGCTGCGCCTGTGGGGCGTGGGGGGCCAGCAAATCAGGGCGGAGTTTGCAGTGGGGTGTGGCGTGCGCAGCACAAAAGCCAGTGGGGTTGTGGGCTCCCACCCCAGAGCAGTGAGGTTCCTGCTCCCTGTACTGCCCCGCTCAGGGCGCTGGTCCTGGCCCTGAGGGCAGCAGCTCCCGGATGGCAGGTCTGGCCAGCGGCTGAGACTTAGGAGGGGCCTGCACCCAGGGCCACGCGTTGGCATCTCTGCAGGGGGAGGAGCAGCATCCGGCCCCGACTCCCGAGCCCCTGCCAGGGTCCGCGGCTCTCAGGAAGGCTTTCGCTGCAAAGCTCGGCCGCCTGCCCCAGGCCCCGGCTCTGTGCCGGGCCACGCCGGAAAGTGCGTGGCATGCCAGCCCTGGGGGAGGGCACTGTGCCCATCTGTGACTGGCAGACGGCCAGAGCCCAGGGGGAGCGAGGGGGGCTGGGGGCAGCCAGGGACGAGGCAGGCGCTGATGGCGCCCCTGTAATCCTGTTAGCCAGCCAGGCCTGCAGCTGGGACGTTCCCTCTGCAGGGAGCCAGAAGCCACCCGGGGGGTGAGCCCCAGCCCCAGCAATTGGGGGGCTCCCTTCCCATGGTGCTGAGCAGGCCAAGGGCTCTGTGGGCACCCCGCCGGAGGCCGCGGCTCCTGTCATTGGAGCTGCTGGGCAGGACTCCCCAAGGGGAGCAGAAGGAAGCCGGACAGGCCCTGTGCCCTGGTGAAGACCCGGTATCTGTTCCCGTTAGCACGGCCAGCCCCCTCCAGGCTCTGTGCCACTGCGGCCCAGGGGACTGTGGGGAGGGAGGAGACACCCCGTGCCCCCTCGGTGTGAGCTGGGTCCCGGCCAAGCCTCAGCCCCACAAGTGCCGCCAACCCCCCCCCCCCCCCCCACATGCGTCTGGGCCCGGGGCTGGAGCTGGGGCGCTGGCACTGAGGGCTGGCCGGCCCCGGGGGATCCCTGCAGCAATCCTATGGGAAAGCTGCTGCTCCACCATGGGCTGTGAGTGGGAAGCCCTGCCCCCCTCCCCCTCCGAGGATGGCTGAGAGTCCCCGGAGGGTTTCCCCGGTAACAGGGCCAGTTGTGAATTAGTGAGCAAAGAGTTAACGGGAGCAGGCTTATTGTATTAGTGCGAGTGTGCAGAGGGGTCAGAGGGGGAGGGGAGGTGGCGAGGGGTGAGGGTGGGTCTTCCCTGCTGCAGAGAGAGGCCACCCTCTCCTCCGGCCCCGCCGGCACCTTGCTACCTGCCCCGGCACAGGGCGGGCGCTGGGGCCTGGCCTGCCGGACTGGCGCCTGGCACCAGGGATTCCTGCCCTGGGCAAAGGGAGGGTGGAGGCTCGGGAAAGTTGGTTTCCCAGCAGCCCGTCCTGGCCAGCACCTCTCCCGTCCCCGTCCCCCTGGCGAGCCCGGTGGCTGCAGCGTGACCGCTCCAAGCCACCAGCAAGCGGGTGAAGCAAGGAGCCGAGCCGGGCTGGCCTCAGGGGCCCGCTTGGCCCTTCTCAGCAGCCTGCCCCGAGCCTGGCCGAGAAGACCCCCCTTGCGGAACGTGGCCGGCGTGGGACGCAGCAGCCAGCCAAGTGCCTTGGAAGTGGCACCAAAGGCCCCGCCGGCACCACCAGGTTTGCATGAGGCCCGTTCAGGCAGCCCAGACGACGTCGCTGCCTCTGTAACTTCAGCCAAAGTCTCTGCCGGCGTCGGTGGGCACGCTTCCGCCCTGCGCCGCGGGCCCGGCACTACCAGCCCCACGGGCCGCGGGAGCCCCTGGTGGGCGCCCGGGCAGCCGGACGCTGCAGCGGGAGCCACAGCTGACTCGCCGGCTTGTTGCTGCTGCTGCTCCTCCAGCCCTTCGGGCCTGTCCCAGGCCAGAGGCTGCCCATGCGTCGGTCACACCCTGGCGTGGGTCTGTCTGGAACGAGCAGTTTTACGCTCTCCCTGGACCAGCCTTTGGCCCGCGGAGCTCAGGGCACGTCACCGAGGGGTAAGTGTCATTCTCCTCCCCCCAGCTGGAGAACCTGTGGCCAGCGCCGGGAATGACTGACCCAAGCCGGGCGAGAGACACAGAATCCAGGCGTCCCGGGTCCCAAGCTGCTCTAACCACTGAGACAGAACCTCCCTGCTCTGCCCCCGCACACAGCTCACCTGCCTGGTGGCTGCTGCTGGGGCGGCAGGGCGTGGCTGGCTGAGACACCTGGGTCCGGGGGTGGTGGGTGGGCGGCTCCTTTGGGAGGTGACTAGGGTCGGGTAGGTAGTTCCTGTGCGTGTGTGTGTCAGGGCACGGGTCAGTGTGCACGTGTCTGTGTGTGGCAGTCGCAGGGTGCCAGTGGCTCCTGTATGACTCCCATGGGGGCATGCTGTCCATGGGTAGGGGTCTAGTGCAGGGTGCTGATGGACTCCAGGGGGGTTGTTGGTTGCAGGGTTTGGGGGCTCCCGTGTAAGTTACTTACTTATTATACGGCCACAAGAGTAGGATATGTGGGCTCCCACTCGCAGGGATGTGTGTTGCAGGGGTTAGGGACTCCTCTGTGTGTGTGTGTGTGTATGTTCCAGGGTGTAGGGACTCATGTGTGTGTGTGTTGCAGGGTGTAGGGTCTTGTGTGTGTTGCAGGGTGTAAGGACTCGTGTGTGTGTGTGTGTGTGTGTGTGTGTTGCAGGGTGTACTGATTCCTGCCAGGGGGCAGGGACTCTGCCGGCATGTGTGTGTGTTGTGGCCCATGGGGTGACTGCTGGGGAAGGTGGGGGTGTTTCGAGCAGCAAGCTGGTGTCTGGTGGCAGGTGCTCCGTGGTGGCGGTGGGTGGGGGTGGGGGTCAGGCGATCCGTCTCTGCGGGACGTTGAGCCTTGGTGTCCGAGTGATGGATGCACGGTGCAGATGGCGAGGCTGGGGGGTTGCACAGGGATGGTGGGGCTGTGTCCGGGTGATGCTGGGATTTATGGGCTGTGGCTGGCTGAAAGCGGAATGGGGCTGGCTGTCTGACTCCTGTCTGCAGTGTGGGTGTTTCAGTGACTGATGGTTCGCCAGCCCCACGGTCTGTAGCAGCTCGCCCCTTTCAGACCCCCCGGTGCTCCCTTTGTCAGGGCGCTGCAGACAGATGGCTCTTTTCTCCCAGCTCCAGCTTGGCCAGGAGTTAATCCAATGGTACAAAGCGATGCCGGTTGGAAGCAGCTGCCCGTCTGCCTGGTGCCCTGTGCTGCCTCCCTCATTCCCCTTCATCTACATTCCTGTTAGCCCTAAGCACCGGCATCGCCCGCCACACAGGTCCCGGGAATGTCCTGCCAGCCCAGAGGTGGCCTGGGGCAGCAAGGTCCCTCTGGGCCCTGTTGTCCCCTCTCCCTAAGCCCGTCTCCTCGCCCTGCTCCCCGCTCCAGTCCCCATCCCGAGCCCAGCCCTGCTCTGCCCCAGGCCCCTTAGGGCTGCAGCCTCTCTCCTGGCTGGCGGCTGCAGGTGCCTCGTCCCTTCCTCGCACCCGGAGCTCAGCCCTTCGCAGCCCTGTGCTCAGATCCGGGCTCTGGGAGCTGCACTGCCCCCAGGGCAGGAATTTGGGCAGCTGGTCAGGAGACGAAGAGACCGGCTGGAAGGGCTGAAACCCCCAGGTCGGGGGCTGGTGCCCGGGATGGCAGGATGGGCCTCAGCCCAGGCCCCTCTCGCACCAGGCAGCCTCCGCGCCATCCCTCGGGGGAGGCTGCGCATCTTGTGTGGGCAGCCGCAGGCGGCTCCTGGGTGGGTTCCCAGAGGGGGTGGGAACGGCCCACGCTCCCGGGGGGACCTGGGGCCTGCAGGTCCCCAGGGGCCTGCTGACCTGTGTCCCGAGTGGCCCGCCGGTGTCTGTCCCACGCCAGTAATGTGGCTGCCCCTCGTTTGTTCTAGGCTGGCTCTGAGCAGCAGGGCTGACGGGCCGGCCCGCCTGCTCGGGGCCACCCTCTGGCCATGGGGAACGCGCCGGGCAGGCCCAGCTGCCTGGGAGACAAGAGCCAGGCGCCGGAGGAGTTCCTGAAGGACGTGGGGCTTGGCCCCGAGCACCCGGCGGGGAGGAACAACTGTGACGCCAGAGCTGGGGCCCCTGACAAGTCTCCCCTGAACCCGGTGGTGATCGAGAACGGCTGGAGCCTGAGCCCAGGCCCGGCTAAGAGCCAGGCGAGCAGCCCCCTGCCCAAGGTGCAGAACGGGAGCAGGGGCTGCAACCCCCTCAAAGCCCAGCTGGAAGCGGCTGGGGCAGCCTGGACCCCCCCAAGCGGTGCCCCCCACAGGAACTCGGGCAGCAGCTGGGCCTGGAAGCCCGTCAGCACCAGGGAGGTGACCGAGGTGACCGAGGTGACGGAGACCATCGTGACGGAGATTGTGGAAGTGACCGAGTACCCGGGCGGGGAGCCCGTCGTCACCAGGACGGTGAAGGTGCTGACGGAGTGTGCCGGGGAGCGGACGGAGGTTAATAACCTGTGCCAGCCTCTCGGACCCCTCGGCGGCCAGCAGCCAGGCCAGGGATGCCGCATCGGCCCCCGGGCCGCACACAGGGCTCTGCAGGGGGCTCGCTGCCCTGGAGCTGTTTGTTTGTGGGGTTCCCCCGGCAGGCCAGGAGTCCTGGCCTTTATCCTCTGGGGCGGGGTGGGGAGCACACCAATGTGAGGGGAGCGCGCTGCGGGCTCTGGTGACGCCCCATGGCCCCACTGCCTGCACAGGGCCAGAGTCTTTGGCGGGGGGGGCAGGTGTCCCGGGGTGTCCCAGCGACCTCCGGCGGCAGGACCATGTCGGAGCGTCTCCGACAGCCAGGCCTGGCTGGCTCTGGGCAGGTTCTGCTCTGGGGGCTGGGCTGGGGCGCCGGGAGGGTGCGACTCAGGGGCACCAGGCCAGGCCAGGCTGCAGTGCCGGGCAGGTGTGTGCGATGGGCTGGGCCGTCGGGCAGGGGCGCTAGGAGGGCCAGGCTGTGGCGCTGGCAGGTTCATTAGGGGACCGTGCCCGGCCTGCTCTGGTGCTGGGTGGGTGCGTTAGGAGGGCCAGGCGCGCTCGGGTCCTGAGTGTCTTGAATTAGGGGGCCGGGCAGGCTCTGGTGCGGGGCGGGTGCGTTGGGGGGCTGGATAGAGACTGGTGCTTCCCCATACTGGTGGGGCACAATCTCAAGGGGCGGACATGTGACTGCCTCTTGTGTCTCCCCTGCCCAGAGACCCGCCCCCCAGTCTGCACCCACTGCGCTCTCCCCGCCCCACGTGACCCGTGGGGGAGGGAGGACTGTCCTCTCCCCGCGCCTCCCCCCACACCTTCGGCCGCTCTCCCTGGAGCTGGGCAGGGAGCAGAGCGCGTTGACTCCCAAAGGGTGCCCAGGCGACCCCCTGCCATGCTCCGCCCCACTGCCACCGCCCCCCCTCGAGCTCCCGCCATGCTCCACCCCACTGCCACCGTCCTCTCCCCCCGAGGCCCTGCCCTCCCTCTGCCTCTGCCCGTCCCCCTCCACCTGCAGGGGGGCCTCGGGGCGGAGGCCAAGCCGGGCCAGGGGTGCAGCGTGGGTGCAGCTTTCAGGGGAGTGGGCCTCGGGCGGGGCCGTGGGCCAGGTGTACCCAGGCTTCCCAGTGGAGGAGTCACACGCTACCGTGACTAGGCATGATGGGCCAGGCGGGCCCTGGGGCCAGGCGGGCGTGTTAGGGGCCTGGGCCTGGTGGATGCTTTGGGGGGCCGGGCTGGGGGGGTTCCAGTGCCGGGTGGGTGCGTTGGGGGGCTGGGCCGGGCGGGTGCTTTGGGGGTGCTGGTCTGGGTGATTTCCAGAGCCGGGTGGGTGCATTGGGGGGCCAGGCCTGGCAGGTGCCTTGGACTGGGCTGGCCCGGCTGGGTGGGTGCGTTACTGGGGGCCGGGCTGGGTGGGTGCTTTGCGGGGGGCCGGGCTGGCTGGGCTGGACGGGTGCTTTAGGGGGCCCAGGCTGGGCGGATGCTTTGGGGGTCCTGGGCCGGGTGGGTTCCAGTGCTGGGCAGGTGCGTTACGGGGTCCCAGGCCGGGCGGATGCTTTGGGGGGGCCAGGCTGGGGGGGTTCCAGTGCTGGGTGGGTGCGTTATGGGGGCCAGGCCAGTGTGTTGTGGGGCCAGGCTGGGGGGGTTCCAGTGCCAGGTGGGTGCGTTATGGGGGCTGGGCTGGCCGGGCTGTTTCTTGTGGCTCGTGCCGTGGTCTGGGTGTGGAGCAGGGACCGTGTTCCCAGTGAACTGTCTTGTTCCTTTCACAGGAGACATCCTCACCCCCAGGGCTCAGGGGGTTACACGTATCCTGGCTCTGGCCCGTCTCAGGCCCAGCCCCCGAGCCCCCTGCACCGTAGCTGGGGACGGGCTTGTGGCACCCTGGTTTCTGTCCGTGTCTCATTGGCTCCTTGCTCCTGCATTTCACTGGGGCGGGCCAGCAAACCCCACCTGCCTCGTGCCCACGCCGTGCAGTGGCCCCGGGCCAAATGGTCTGAGAGCCTCCCCTGGGTGCAGCCTGTAGGGAGAGCTCCCAGGGACGTGGCACCCAGCTCCAGCTGGGCTGTGGAGCCTCCTCTGAGCGCTCAGGGTGCTCAGCTCATCCCTACACCCAGACGGGGCTGGGCCGTGGCTGCGGCTACCAGCGAGAAGCTGGAAGGGGGAGACAGCCTTGCGCCCCCGCTTTGCCCTTGAAGCCGATGGCTCTCTCAGCAGAGGCAGCAGCGTGGTGCGGGAGGTCTCTGCCTCGCTCTCCCAGCTGGCTGGGAGCGGAGGGTCGGAGTCCCTGGCGCCTGGTCCAGGGGGTGTAAAGCAGCTGTTTTGTGACTGACTCTCCACCAGCTCCAGAGCAAAGGGGCCCTGCCTGCCGACCGGGACAGCTCGCAGGAGCAGTGGGACATGCTCAGCAGCAAGGTAACAGCTGCCCCAAGGAAGGGCAATGATAAGGGCCGGTCCCCGAGGGGGGCGAGGGGAGGGCTGGCCCCACGTGGGCCTGGCACTGCGGTTACCATGGGGCAGTGGGGTAGGATGCTGCCGAAAGTGACGGGGTGCCCAGGATTGGGACTGGGCTGTTAACCGGGGCCATTGGTGCTGCCCGTGGGGTGCTCGGCTGCGTCCTGTCATGATTGCAGACCCCTGGGGTGGCGTGTCCATGATAACCAGCCGGCAGCCCCTCTGCCCCGAGGAGTCGCAGGGAGCTCTGGCTGCTGCTTTGCCAGCTGGGTCTTGTGCCCCTCCGATCTCGGGGGGGAAGGGGATCCCAGGTCCTCACAGGCGCATCTTCCTCTCCCCCCAGGGTGCCCTGCAGGCCATCGTGCTCCCGGAGGGCTCCCCGAGCGTGGAGCAGGCCCAGGACACGCTGGAGACGCTGCTGATCTGGGTGGCTGACATGGAGGACCTGGTTGGCAACCAGAAGCCCCCTTCTTCTGAAGTGAAGGTGGTGAAAGCCCAGCTGCAGGAGCAGAAGGTGAGCGAGCCCTTGGGGTCCCTTCCTCCCTCCCCGGGGTTTCCACCGCAGCCACCAGCATGGGCTGTAGGTGCCGGGGAAGGGGGGGCTCTGGGGAGAGGTTGGCTGTGCTTGCTGGGTCCTGGGGGGAGCTGCCAGGACAAGGCATCGCTGCTGTGTGTGGCTGAGCACGGCCACGCCTGCACCCCGGGTGCTGCCCGCTCCCCCGGGGCTGGGGATAATTGACTGCTGCTTGCGGCTGGCCCTGCTGGGGTGGGGGGGTGCAGTGGGTTGGTCCCCTGGGTGCATGGTGCTGTGCAAGGTGCTCGGATCACTGTCCTGAAGCTGAGGGCCACGACGTGCCTAGACTGGGGGAAATTCCCTTGGGTTCGCCATGAGGACAGTGCTGCCATCACCCCGTGCCCTGGTTCCCTAACAGCTCCTGAAACGGCTTCTGGAGGAGCGGAGACCCCGAGTGGAGTGTGTCCTGCAGGACAGACAGCTGCCTCGTGAGCAAGCTGCCAGGACAAATGGACAGGAGGCGAGCGGGGGCCTCTCAGACCTGCAGGAGAAGTGGGGAAAACTGATCCAGAAGGCAAACGCCAGGTGAGTTAGCGGAGCTGCGATCTGTGCAGCGAGGCTCTGTGGAGGCCAGTGGGGCTGCAATGGGTGAGGGGGGCACGCTGGGCTCTGGCCTCCCATGCTCAGCAGTTTCCTGCCTTTCAGTACCCCCTCCTGGTGCTGGGTTTGGGGTGCAGGTTCTGGACCTCACAGCGGTTCCCTTTGGGTCAGTCAGTCGCTGTTTGTGCTGGGACAGTGCCTGGCCAGACTCGGGGTCCCGGTGCGAGGCACTGCTCATGCTGGGAGCTGTGGTCCCTGTCCCCACAGGCTGCCCCAAACCAGTGGCGAGGGGGATCAGGGCAGAGGGCACAGCTAGGCACTGGCCACAGCCATGTCAATCCCTTGCCCAGTGCTGCCGTGTCGATTCCTCTCACTACCTTGTCCTGGGAGCTGAGGGCGGCTGGTGTTACCCGCACACTCCAGGGCACCCACCCTTACCCAGTTCCTAGGGCTCAGAGCGTACTCTTTTTCGGGTTTGCAGGATCTTTTTCGCAGTGAAAGAGCCTTACACAGTAATATCCTTGTCCTCTAGTTATTAACAATTACCAGGCAAAATACACACACTAAGCGTACAATGCTCTGCTCACCAACCCTGATCTGGCAGGCGGCCTTTCCCTGTTGGCCAGGCAAGGTTGGTCTCATCTGGGTTCTGGCTGCTGTACGTCACGGTCGTGCAGAGGTTTCTTAGCAGCTCTGATTTCAGGCTGTGTCTTGGGGGTGAGTTCTTCTTTTCAGGTCTTTCCTTCTTCTTCTTTTCCCCTTTCCTTTCTCTTTCCTTCCCAGCTGGTCTCCTTCATAGAATCATAGAATATCAGGGTTGGAAGGGACCTCAGGAGTCATCTAGTCCAACGCCCTGCTCAAAGCAGGACCAATCCCCAACTAAACTATCCCAGCCAGGGCTTTGTCAAGCCTGACCTTAAAAACCTCTAAGGAAGGAGATTCCACCACCTCCCTAGGTAACGCATTTCAGTGCTTCACCACCCTCCTAGTGAAAAAGTTTTTCCTAATATCCAACCTAAACCTCCCCCACTGCAACTTGAGACCATTACTCCTTGTTCTGTCATCTGCTACCACTGAGAACAGTCTAGATCCATCCTCTTTGGAACCCCCTTTCAGGTAGTTGAAAGCAGCTATCAAATCCCCCCTCATTCTTCTCTTCCGCAGACTAAACATCCCCAGTTCCCTCAGCCTCTCCTCATAACTCATGTGCTCCAGTCCCCTAATCATTTTTGTTGCCCTCTGCTGGACTCTCTCCAATTTTTCCACATCCTTCTTGTAGTGTGGGGCCCAAAACTGGACACAGTACTCCAGATGAGGCCTCACCAATGTCGAATAGAGGGGAATGATCACGTCCCTCGATCTGCTGGCAATGCCCCTACTTATACAGCCCAAAATGCCGTTAGCCTTCTTGGCAACAAGGGCACACTGTTGACTCCTATCCAGCTTCTCGTCCACTGTCACCCCTAGGTCCTTTTCTGCAGAACTGCTGCTTAGCCACTCAGTCCCTAGTCTGTAGCGCTGCATGGGGTTCTTCCGTCCTAAGTGCAGGACTCTGCACTTGTCCTTGTTGAACCTCATCAGATTTCTTTTGGCCCAATCCTCTCATTTGTCTAGGGCCCTCTGTATCCTATCCCTACCTGCCACCGTATCTACCACTCCTCCCAGTTTAGTGTCTTCTGCAAACTTGCTGAGGGTGCAATCCACACTATCCTCCAGATCATTAATGAAGATATTGAACAAAAGCTGCCCGAGGACCTACCCTTGGGGCACTCCGCTTGATACCGGCTGCCAACTAGACATGGAGCCATTGATCACTACCCTTTGAGCCCGACGATCTAGCCAGCTTTCTATCCACCTTATCGTCCATTCATCCAGCCCATACTTCTTTAACTTGCTGGCAAGATTACTGTGGGAGACAGTGTCAAAAGCTTTGCTAAATTCAAGGAACAACAAGTCCGCTGCTTTCCCCTCATCCACAGAGCCAGTTATCTCGTCATAGAAGGCAATTAGATTAGTCAGGCATGACTTGCCCTTGGTGAATCCATGCTGACTGTTCCTGATCACTTTCCTCTCCTCGAAGTGCTTCAAAACTGATTCCTTGAGGACTTGCTTGATGATTTTTCCAGGGACTGAGGTGAGGCTGACTGGCCTGTAGTTCCCAGGATCCTCTTCCTTCCCTTTTTTAAAGATGGACACTACATTAGCCTTTTTCCAGTCATCCGGGACTTCCCCCATTCGCCATGAGTTTTCAAAGATAATGGCCAATGGCTCTGCAATCACATCCGCCAACTCCTTTAGCACTCTCGGATGCAACGCATCCGGCCCCATGGACTTGTGCTCATCCAGCTTTTCTAAATAGTCCCGAACCACTTCTTTCTTCACAGAGGGCTGGTCACCTCCTCCCCATGCTGTGCTGCCCAGTGCAGGAGTCTGGGAGCTGACCTTGGACCTCAGTTTATATAGTGAAACTTGAGTTCCGCTTAGCTATACCTTAAGCAATGATTTTACTAAGATATTACAAAATAATTCTTTGACAAATCTTAACATATTGTGAAATCATTCTTTACCCGGTCATGCCCCACCACCTTAGTTGATTTACACCTTGTAAAATTAATTGTTTCTGTCTGTTGCATAATCAATGAACCAGACCGAGATCATACAGATAAACAATAGAGAAGTGGGGACCATAAAGGCAAAACAATATAGAAGTAGGGATTTCACACCCACAATTGTTGATAAGAATCAGACAGAAAGCATCCAACAGAGTTTTTTTAAACATCTTAAGAGGTTCCTTGCTTATCTGGTGATGGTGGGGACTGTTAGGAGAGTTGCCTTCTGATCAGCCCAATAGGACATTGTTTTGATACCATTTAGAAGGAATGTGGGGAGGTGACTTCCTGCTTCTTGGCTCATGGCTGCTGGTCTCCTAATATGGCTGCAGAAAAATACCTTACAGTCCCCTCCTTAATGATGCTTTTACCAAAGCCGTTGTTGCTATCACAGGAGTCCAATACTCCGACCTGCTGAGCTTGGCCTTGCCTCCTGGATATAATTACCAAGGGCCTTATTTGACTTTGCAGGCCAGCTTCCTGCATTCTTCGAACTGTTCTCTTCATCCAGCTAGCCAAAGCTAGCCAAAGCCAAAGCTACTATGCTCACTAATAAAGCCAATTGGATTCCAGTGATCACCACAGTGGGGTGAACTATGGTATTTAGCACACCAGTTGCAGAAGGCGACCACCCTAATAGTGATGTCCTGCATCTGCAATAGTTTTCAGTACACGAGTTGATTTCTGTATTATTGTGTTGGACTTCAATACGTGTTTGTTCTCCTGTCTGTGCAATATCTTGTAAATGGGAATGTAACTTAGGATGGATCAACACTCTTATCGTGGTCATATTCATGCCTAAGGTTATAGACGTTACGTTGTGATACAACTGTGGTTAAACTTCAAGTAGTTTACAGTCCATACAGGTACACAGTATTCAAAATCCCAACTTTTAATCTTTATAATATTGGAAAAACATCTATTAACTAAATAAGTCATAAAATACAATTCATTATAGTCTACTGCTGCCATTGCACAATGACTCCTAACGCAACACATCCCCTTCCTGCATATACAACAGCCGACTTTTGCTCAGTGAATATATCAGACGTGCACCATTGGGTTCCTTTGCCTTTAACATGGAAACATTTATCTCATTTTTGTAAATTTTGATTCTCACACACATATTCCAAATTTTGATGAGCCACCTACTGAAACATGCCAATGGTTTTCCAGTGTTGGTTTTATGTTTATGTCCAGGAATGAGGATCAGTGGACTACAGAACCCAATGTTTGGTTAGCTGGAGTCCCGCAATTTCCACCAGATCATTAATTGTCTCGTCCCTTCTGTATCATTTCCCCACAATTACTTTTTTATTTCTAAAGGGAAATTCCCTCGCACGCCTTCCTGGATTGTTTGAATGACCAATTGCTGACTGTTTCCTGGGCCTGTGTACAGGCGAAAGCTAAGGACACGTTTTCTTGTACTGATTCCATAGTCCCTGCTAACCATAACAAATCCTCTCCCCCTTGCTGTTGCCACACTGGCAGCATTTTAGAAAACAGGTGTTGCCCCACTCCTCATTTGACAAGGATGCGCTGATGGGCTTTTCCAATGCTTGTCTTTCCGCTGTAACATAACTTACTTTGTTTGCCAGTACTGCTATGTTAGCAGCGTCCAGTATCCCAGCTCCTAATCCAGGTCCACCCAAAACAGTTTCCAATACGCCCTTTGGGGTCCTTTTCCTGGCGGGTTTTTCAATATACCATCATTTTAACCCTGCTGCCCACCCCTTATGGAATGTTTGTACATATGGGGCACATTGAGGTATGACCTTGGACACCTTTAAGCTGGTAAGGTCAACGTCCCCTTCTGGCTGCCAAGCAAACCCCATGACCTTCAGAATACCACATTTTGGGGTGAATATAGGGATCCTAAAAAGACTGATCCCTTCTTGTTTCCATGCAGGCTTAAAGCAGTCAATATTATCTATTGTGGCTTCAGGTCCTGTACAATTTCCCATCACAGTGTTCGAGTATCCAGTCATTAAGGACAACCTAGATTGGGATGGGGCTTCTGGTGATAGCCCGCCGGCCGTTCTGGTATAGTAATGGGCAAACCCCTTTTCCCAACACAAGCAACAGCTGGTGTGATTGAATACTGATGGATCAATCCAACACTGGACCACCATCCAGAAATCATTTCTCCATACATTTACTGCGTGGATGTCGACAGGGTTCACTGCCGGACAAACAACACGTAACATAAACCACACACATACACATAGTTGAAACAGCAGCTTCTTTATCATGGTGCCCAGGTCACTGGTGTTCTTCTGCTGGTTCCAGCCTTTCCCTGGAACTCCAAAAGACGAAATAAACATTTTTCTGACTCCCCTTGGTGGGGCTAATTAGAGGTTTCTGCTTGAAATCCCCTTTCCATGGTTTAAGCTGTGACAAATAGAACCATTTTAACTTTGGCTTGTTTAGCTTCTTTGACCTGATTTCTACCTGGTATACTGTTGGGCTGGTCTTTTTCACAATAAGAACAGGAAGACTTGTGGCACCTTAGAGACTAACAAATTTATTAGAGCATAAGCTTTCGTTGATTACAGCCCACTTCATCGGATGCATAGAATGGAACATAGAGTAAGAAGAAATATATATACATACAGAGAAGGTGGAAGTTACCATACAAACTGTGAGAGGCTAATTAGTTAAGATGAGCTATTATCAGCAGGAGAAAAAAACTTTTGTAGTGATAATCAAGATGGCCCATTTAGACAGTTGACAAGAAGGTGTGAGGATACTGTGACAGGGCTGGGCCAGATGGCTACAGGAGAGTAATAGAAGGCAGATATATTAGCCCCAGGCTAAGTAGGTCCTATGGTGAGGATAAAGAAGGTGTTGGGAGGAGGCCATGGGGAAGTAGCCCAGGGAGTTGTAGCTGTCGCACAGCTGTTCCAGGAGGCACTCTAGACAGCTGCATTCCACAGAGCCCTGGGCTGGAACCCGGAGTAGAGGGCGGGCCCGGGTTCCCCCCAAACCTCCCAACTCCTGGTCAGACACAGGAGGAGTCGACCTGGACTGTGGGTTCAGAAAAATGGCCAAGCTGAGGGCTGCCGTGAAGCTCCAAGGCGAGCAAATCCGCCAATAAGCACAAGACCCACCAAGGTAGAGGAGGATATTGTCACAATAATTCACAGGGGGAAATAGATTCAATATGTGTAATGACCCAGCCACTCCCAGTCTCTATTCAAACCCAAGTTAATGGTATCTAGTTTGCATATTAATTCAAGCTCAGCAGTTTCTCGCTGGAGTCTGTTTTTGAAGCTTTTCAGTTGCAAAGTTGCCATCTTTAAGTCTGTTACTGAGTGGCCAGAGAGGCTGAAGTGTTCTCCTCCTGGTTTTTGAATGTTATGATTCCTGATGTCAGATTTGTGTCCATTTATTCTTTTACGTAGAGACTGTCCAGTTTGGCCAATGTACGTGGCAGAGGGGCATTGCTGGCACATGATGGCATATATCACATTGGTGGATGTGCAGGTGAATGAGCCTCTGATAGTGTGGCTGATGTGATTAGGCCCTGTGATGGTGTCCCCTGAATAGATATGTGGGCACAGTTGGCAACGGGCTTTGTTGCAAGGATAGGTTCCTGGGTTAGTGGTTCTGTTGTGTGGTGTGTGGTTGCTGGTGAGTATTTGCTTCAGGTTGGGGGGCTGTCTGTAGGCAAGGACTGGCCTGTCTCCCAAGATTTGTGAGAGTGATGGGTCGTCCTTCAGGATAGGTTGTAGATCCTTGAGGATGCGTTGGAGGGGTTTTAGTTGGGGGCTGAAGGTGACGGCTAGTGGCGTTCTGTTATTTTCTTTGTTGGGCCTGTCCTGTAGTAGGTGACTTCTGGGAACTCTTCTGGCTCTGTCAGTCTGTTTCTTCACTTCAGCAGGTGGGTATTGTAGTTGTAAGAATGCTTGATAGAGATCTTGTAGGTGTTTGTCTCTGTCTGAGGGGTTGGAGCAAATGCGGTTGTATCGCAGAGCTTGGCTGTAGACAATGGATCGTGTGGTGTGGTCAGGGTGAAAGCTGGAGGCATGTAGGTAGGAATAGCGGTCAGTAGGTTTCCGGTATAGGGTGGTGTTTATGTGACCATCGCTTATTAGCACTGTAGTGCCCAGGAAGTGGATCTCCTGTGTGGACTGGTCCAGGCTGAGGTTGATGGTGGGATGGAAATTGTTGAAATCATGGTGGAATTCCTCAAGGGCTTCTTTTCCATGGGTCCAGATGATGAAGATGTCATCAATATAGCGCAAGTAGAGTAGGGGAGTTAGGGGACGAGAGCTGAGGAAGCGTTGTTCTAAGTCAGCCATAAAAATGTTGGCATACTGTGGGGCCCTGCGGGTACCCATAGCAGTGCCGCTGATTTGAAGATATACATTGTCTCCAAATGTGAAATAGTTATGGGTAAGGACAAAGTCACAAAGTTCAGCCACCAGGTTTGCCGTGACATTATCGGGGATAGTGTTCTTGACAGCTTGTAGTCCATCTTTGTGTGGAATGTTGGTGCAGAGGGCTTCTACATCCATGGTGGCCAGGATGGTGTTATCAGGAAGATCACCGACGGACTGTAGTTTCCTTAGGAAGTCAGTGGTGTCTCGAAGAAAGCTGGGAGTGCTGGTAGCGTAGGGCCTGAGGAGAGAGTCTACACAGCCAGACAATCCTGCTGTCAGGGTGCCAATGCCTGAGACAATGAGACGTCCAGGATTTCCAGGTTTATGGATCTTGGGTAGTAGATAGAATATCCCAGGTCGGGGTTCCAGGGGTGTGTCTGTGCGGATTTGTTCTTGTGCTTTTTCAGGGCGTTTCTTGAGCAGATGGTGTAGTTTCTTTTGGTAACTCTCAGTGGGATCAGAGGGTAATGGCTTGTACAGAGTGGTGTTGGAGAGCTGCCGAGCAGCCTCTTGTTCGTATTCCGACCTATTCATGACGACGACAGCACCTCCTTTGTCAGCCTTTTTGATTATGATGTCAGAGTTGTTTCTGAGGCTGTGGATGGCATTGTGTTCTGCACGGGTGAGGTTATGGGGCAAGTGATGCTGCTTTTCCACAATTTCAGCCCGTGCACGTCGGCGGAAGCACTCTCTGTAGAAGTCCAGTCTGTTGTTTCGACCTTCAGGAGGAGTCCACCCAGAATCCTTCTTTTTGCAGTGTTGGTTGGGAGGTCTCTGTGGGTTAGTATGTTGTTCAGAGGCGTGTGGGAAATATTCCTTGAGTCGGAGACGTTGAAAATAGGATTCCAGGTCACCACAGAACTGTATCATGTTCGTGGGGGTGGAGGGGCAGAAGGAGAGGCCCCGAGATAGGAGAGATTCTTCCGCTGGGCTGAGAGTATAGTTGGATAAATTAACAATATTGCTGGGTGGTTTAAGGGAACCACTGTTGTGGCTCCTTGTAGCCTGTAGTAGTTTAGAAAGTTTAGTGTCCTTTTTCTTTTGTAGAGAAGCAAAGTGTGTGTTGTAAATGGCTTGTCTAGTTTTAGTAAAGTCCAGCCACGAGGAAGTTTGTGTGGAAGGCTGGTTTTTTATGAGAGTATCCATTTTTGAGAGCTCATTCTTAATCTTTCCCTGTTTGCTGTAGAGGATGTTGATCAGGTGGTTCCGCAGTTTCTTTGAGAGCGTGTGGCACAAGCTGTCAGCACAGTCTGTGTGGTGTGTAGATTGTAATGGATTTTTTACCTTCAGTCCTTTTGGTACGATGTCCATCTGTTTGCATTTGTGGACAAATATGTGGACAGAGTTGGCATCGGGCTTTGTTGCAAGGATAGGTTCCTGGGTTAGTGTTTTTGTTGTGTGGTGTGTGGTTGCTGGTGAGTATTTGCTAAAAGGGACTGGATCCACTGGTCATTTAGCACTTTGGGTAGCCAACCACCTGGAATATCTACACTTAGCCCCCACTGTTGGAGTGTTCTCATGTCCCTTCCCGTCATTGCTACAAAGGGAGTATAACCGTGACTTGCTGGGACCGACCTTAAGGCCATTAGAATCATAGGCAGTTTTTCATCCCAATCTTTTCCATTTTCTTTCACCATTTTTCTTAGAGCCTCCTTTAGAGTGCGGTGAGTTCGTTCCACTGGTCCTGAGGATTGGGGGTGTCCCACAATGTGGAACCTTTGCTTAATGCCAAGTGTCATGGAGTCCCTGGGCGATGCTCTGGAACTGCTCCCCATGAAGCCAGTCGGGACTCTGGGGCAGTCTCCTTTCCTTGAGCAGCCTGTCTGCAGGACACACAGCTCACACAACTTCCACCTTCCTGGGTCTGGCCTCGGAGCATTCAGCATCCTCTGCCCCTCCATGCGCTTCCCACAGTGAGTCCGCTCAGGCGGGGCTCCTGGGGAAGCCAGAGGCTCCTGCACCCCAACTCCGCAGTCAGACGTGACTCTCAGCCAGCCAGTGAAACAGAAGGTTTATTAGACGACAGGAACATGGTCTAACACAGAGCTTGTAGGTGCAGAGAACTGGACCCCTCAGCTGGGTCCATTTTGGGGGCAGTGAGCCAGACAACCACGTCTGCCCTTCACTCCATATCCCAGCCAGCCCCAAACTGAAACTCCCTCCAGCCCCTCCTCCCCTAGGCTTTGTCCCTTTCCCGGGCCAGGAGGTCACCGGATTCCTTTGTTCTCCAACCCTTTAGCTCTCACCTTGCAGGGGGGAAGGGCCCAGGCCATCAGTGGCCAGGAAACAGGGTGTCGGCCATTCTCTGTGTCCAGACCCCTGCACACACCTGCCCTCTAGGGCTCTGCAATGATCATACACCCTTACCCCACCACCTAGATACTTAAGAACTGCATAAGGGAAACTGAGGCACCCCCACACTATTCAGAGGAAACATTAAGAACAGTCCCACTTCGTCACACCAAGTATCTTACATAGTTCCTGCAGAGTTTCCCAATGAAGTGTGGGCCTTGGTCCGAATCGATTTCCTTGGGCAGCCCCCACCGGCTAAACACCACCTTAAACAATTGCCGGGCTGCAGTCAAAGCTGGGTTAGTCTTTGCTGGGATGGCTTCTATCCATTTTGTAAAGGGATCTACACGACCAAACATACTTGGTATTCGCGGGGTGACTGGTAGGGGTCCAATCTTGTCTATCTCTAACCGGGCCCACAGACCCTCAATCCTTTGGTGAGCAATGGGACCCTATTGTACCTGAGGGTCTGCACATTGCAAACAGTGATTACACTGCCGCTTTACATCTTCCCTTATGGTGGGCCACCACCCTGTATCTTTGACCCTTTCTAGAGTTTTGTCCCAGAATGCCCCTTGCTCGTGCTCATGTTGAACCAGTTCAGTCCTGACTTTCTTAGGCACTAACCACCTTTTAGGCTGTTCCCCAAGGTCCGAGTCATGCTCGGTGACCCACGCTACCCCATCGGAGTCTTTGTGTACTTACCATTTTCCTCAGATTGTTCCTTGCTTCAGGAATTGTTCAGTTTCTTCATCCCCTTCTTTAGGGCTTTCAGCTCCAGCGTCTCTGGGCTTGTCACCTGTTTTCGTGCTCTGGTTACTACACTGATTACCTCCTCTTCCTCACCTTGTGTTAACAGGGCCTCTTGTTTGGCTAAAACATCCGCCTTGTTATTCCAAAGTTCCTGGTTTGTGATGTGCTTCACATGTGTTACGTAAGTGTCTCGCGTTCGCCCCTTTATTACTCCTTGCTCCCAGTATTGTTCATGAGCGACTGGCTTTCCATCTCCTGTACAGCACCCCTGCCTGCCCAGATGGGCAGCCACACCACTACGGCTCTGCACACCCAGTCCGAATCGGTAAATATTTCCAGGGAGGCTTCCTGATCCTCCACCTGTGGTACCGCCACCACTTCTGTGATGTGTGTGGCTTTACTGGTCCCTTTCGTTCCTGGTTGGTATTGACCTTTGCCGCTCCACAGCCGGTCTTAGCTCCTCCAGCACCAAAATAGCTCGACCCAGCCACGAACCAGGTTTGTGCATTTTTCTCCTGAGCATTCTGTAGGGTGAGTCCTGATTTCACTGGCCCCTCTGGCAGGGGACACTCATGCTCCTGCCCTTGCACTGCAAGGCCAGATGATACAGGGGATAGAACCTTTCCCTTTTCTAAAGTTATCCCTCGATATACGAGGGCCAGAGGCCATTGTGCCAACCTAGGATTAGATACCTGCCCCTCCCGTGCCGTTCCTGATATTATGTATTTCAATGGGGAATATTCTGTCTGTACTATGACTTCGGATCCTCCAGTTATATACTCCCAATGCTGCTCACACTAAGGCCCAGCACTCTTTCTCTTTCTCACAGGGGGTGACATTTTGCTCAGTGTAATTCAGTGTTTTGGACCCATAGGCCACGATTTGTAATTTCCCGGTGCTTTGCTGCTGTAACAGTGCTGCTCCCTGCACCACAGCAGTACTGGGCAGTTGCAGGATGAATGGTTCTCCCACCTTTGGATATGTGGGGCCTGGCCTGGGCCAAATCCTGTTTCAGGGTCAGTGATGCCTTTGCCTGATCAGACCCCCACTCCCACTGCTGCCCTTTCTTTAGGAGAAAACCCAGTGGGTGACATTTCAGTAACATGTCTCGAGAGGTTCAGTTCCTGAAAGGGCTCTTAAGGATGCCATATCAGTGGGGGAGGGAAGTTTTCCAATCAATTCCCCCCGTTGTGCATCTGGGGTTCGTCCTTCCTTTCCCAATATGACCCCTAAGTGTTTTACCTCTTGCTGTACCAGCTGGGCCTTGGCTCTGCTAAGCTGGAATCCAGTATCTTGGATGATCTGTAACATCTGCTCAGTGATCCTACCAACCTCCTCCCTGTGGTCCTCATGCACCCGGATAGCATCAACATAGGAAATTACCCCTTTTGGGCTTCAGCTGTCAATTTTTCCCACATCTTAACCACATGGGAAGGACAAATTGTGGCTGCTTTATGAAAACCCCAGGGGACCCTTGTGTGACAGGTTGGATCACAGAAACCCCCTTGGGGTTGCCAACTGATGTGCCAAGACTACTTCTGCCCCGCTTTCCCTGCCAGCTTGGGACTCCAGCACCCTGTCTCGTGGAGCCAGACACGGCAGTCTGCTCCAACACAGACCCAGGGTCTGAACCACGGGCCCCAAAGCTGCAGACTTAACTGAAAGTGACTTAAGAAGCATTCCTGTCTTTAACACTCAGATGCCCAACTCCCAGTGGGGTCCAAACCCCAAATGAATCCATTTTACCCTGTGTAAAGCTTATACAGGGTAAACTCATAGATTGTCCACCCTCTATAACACTGATAGAGAGAGATGCACAGCTGTTCCCCCCCGCCCTCCCCCAGGTATTAATACATACTCTGGGTTAATTAATAAGTAAAAAGTGATTTTATGAAATACAGAAAGTAGGATTCAAGTGGTTCCAAGTAGTGACAGACAGAACAAAGTGAGTTACCAAGCAAAATAAAATAGAATATGCAAGTCTATGTCTAAGAAAACTGAATACTGATAAAAGCTCACCCTTAGAGGAATTCCAGTAAGCTTCCTTTTACAGACTACTCTCCTTCTAGTCTGAGTCCAGCAATCACTCACACCCCCTGTGGTTACTGTCCTTTGTTCCAGTTTCTTTCAGGTATCCTTTTGGGTGGAGAGGTGATCTCTTAAGCCAGCTGAAGACAGAATTGAGGGGTCTCCCACGGGCTTAAATAGACTCTTGTGGGTGGAGACCCCCTCCTCTCTCCTATGCAAAGTCCAGCTCCAAGATGGAGTTTTGGAGTCACTTGGGCAAGTCACATGTCCATGCATGACTCAGTTTTTACAGGTAGCAGCCATTGCCCACATGCTATCTTGAATGTCTCCAGGAAGACTTCTTATGTGGATTGGGACCTTCCAACATCCATTGTTCATTAAATGCTTCTTGACTGGGCACTTAACTTGCACATTCCTTTCTCAAGAAGCTGACCAAATGCTTTACAAAGGCTACTTAAAAATCAAGCAAGTACACAGCCAATATTCATAACTTTGAATACAAAAATGATACATGCATACAAATAGGATGAATAGAGTCAGTAGATCATAACCTCTACAGAGATATGTTACATGGCATATGTAGCATAAAACATATTCTAGTTATGTCATATATACATTCATAAGCATATTTCCATAAAGCCTTATGGAGGGCACCCCATAGGAAATTACCCCTTTTGGGCTTCAGCTGTCAATTTTTCCCACATCTTAACCACATGGGAGGGACAAATTGCAGGTGTGTTATGAAAACCCTGGGGGACCCTTGTGTTGTCCCCTGTAAGTGAACTCAAATTTGTACCAGGACTCAGGGCGTGAGGGAATGGCAGAGGAGGCATTTGCTCAATCTGTTACTGAGAACCACTATCTCCCTGCTGCTGCTGCAGTGATTACTTCTTGGTACTTGGCCACGACCGGAGCAGTGGCAGGGTTACTGCGTTTAATGCTCTAAAACCCACTGACCTTCTCCAGGTCTCCCCTCCCCTTTCGGTACAGGCCAATGGGGCAGTATTGGCACCTGCCGTGTGCCAAGAACACCCTGTTCTAACAAACTTTCAGTGGTAGATTTTATGCCGTCTGCTGCTTCCTGAGGATACTTGTTTTGACTCTGTGGAGGGGGGTCAGGCCCTTGGATTAAAACCTCAGCATCAATTTTCCCACACTTCAATTTATTTTCAGCCCATACCGCAGGAAATTTGTCCATTCATGGGTCCCCTTCTTCTGCTTTCCTTCCTTCCGGGGCCTTTACAGCCACACAGCTATGTACAGCATTAATGGAGGGGTGGATGTTTCTGCTAGCCCTTCACTATTTGTCCATAGGAACCTGTAAACTAAATCCACGAGGAGTCTCTCCTCATTAAGATAAGGCATTCTCAATATTCCATCCTCCTTACCCCCATTCCCAGTTTGATTCTGCTTCTGAACACATATTACCCATAATTCCCAATTCCCTACGTGGGTCAGGATTGGTCTCATGATAAATGCTTTCATTGTCTCCCCTGTGTATGATACTAGTTGTGTTGAATTTTCTGTTTCCAGCGTCCCCAGGAAGCCACTGCTCTCCAAGCACACCTACTGATGCACCGGTGTCAATTAACATAGTGGGGCATGTTTGTTCCCCTAATCTCCCCATTATTGCCCCTACAATGGGACGCCCCATTTGTCATACTCTAGCTGGGCCACTACCTCAGGGGAAGTCCAGGGAGGCGGGCACCCCTATTGGGGTGGTGCCGATGGTTCGGGGTCTGTTCTGGGAGTTACAGGAGCCCCGCCAGTCAATTCCTCTTGCCTCTGTAACTGGACAGCCCGCTGCAGTAACTCACTTGTGGGCTTCCCATCCCATTTCTCTTTTGGTTCCCCTGCCATCATGAGCTTCCTCCATGCCTCCTCTCTCAGTGTATCTTTTCCACCTTCAGCCAGACATCCTCTAGTCTGCATCGGATACCCACATCCAGATCCATTTCTTCCTCTTGCTCCTCCGCTGTTCCTGGCACCTCCCCGTCCTCTTCCTCTAACATGCCATAGTGCATCTGGCCCATTTCCCCCAGCTCCCCTTGGAGATCTGGGGGCCTGTTGTTGTCACAAGTTATCACCTGTACAGGCTCCATTCTCCTGTCCTTATTTCCTTTTCCCGCTTGTCCCTGCGTGTCTCGAAAAACTATAGCTTCTTGAAAAATGTCCTGTTTTAGCTTGGGGTACCTGTCCCCTAGCTGGATCTATGGGCCCTAAAGTCACCTTCATTTTTTAGTTCAAACGGTCTAACAATTCAGTCTTAAAAGCTAATACATTGAAATTGGGGGGTGGGGGGGGAGTTCCCAAATACCGTTGGCACAACCGGTAGCAAGGACACTGCTCGCACCTAACCGCCCCTCAGCACTGCGTATTACTGCCCAGTCAGAAGCGTTAGTACAGGCCTGGGCTAGGACCTCTTAATCTGCCGGCCTCCACCCAGTTCGTGCCAACACCTTCACCATCCAGTCCAGACACGCGTCCCTTTCTAGGGGTCCCAATAACTGAGCAGTCGTCTGCGCCTGGTCTGGGGTACAATCAGAAATCTCTGTAATATTTTGCCTTGTTTCCCTTTGTTGCTGTGGGTCATCTGGGACAGGTTTTGTTCTTGTTACTGCCCTCGTGGGAACTGGAGCCACAGGATTGAATTGCTGAGCCTTTAACTTCAAATCCTGCAATTCCCTTTGCACAGGGGCATAGGGCCCTTCAGGAAAGGCATCAGGGAGAGTCTGACCAGCCAGGATCTCTCTGTTCGGGATCCATCCAACTATCCCCACTCCAAGTGTCATTCCAGGTGCCCATATCCCCGATGCCCACACTCACGCCTCCCCTTACTGCTGCTACTGTGTTCCTCTGGGCTCCCACCACGGTTTCTGGTTTCTCTGGTCGCTGCCTGCAGACGGTGTGGTCACTGCCTGCCTGGGCCTGATCCTTATTTTCTCGTAACACCGTTTTGACAGCTGCCTGAGCACCCCCCAGCTTCATCTGCAATGTAGATCCCTCCCTGTTCAGGTTTTCTACTTCCAGTCTCAGCTGCTCACTCTCCTGTATTACAGTCTGCAATGCTGACGCTGCACTGGTGCCCTCGGATGCCTTCTACTGAGCCAGATTCGCCTTAACTGTGTCCAGCTCCAATTCATAACCCTCCAGTTGTCTTTCCTGGAGTGCTCCCAGGCTGGAGAGATTAGTGACAGCTTTCCACAATGCCCACGCTGCTGCTGCTTTGATAACCTTCTTCTTTAGCTTGGGTTTCATGCACTCACAGAATGCTTCAAACCCCTTACATGCGGACTCCAGGGCACCCCTCCTCTGGAAGGAATTTTGTCCCCCCGGGCATGGACCCTGCTGGCTACCCATTTAGCAAGGAGGGTGGGTTCCTTAATTAATCCCTAGCCCTCCTGGTCCCTTTGCTTTGTTCCTTCCTGACGCTTCAGAGGGGTCATTCTGTCAAGCAGGGAGCGACCCTTTGTGACAAAATGGCACAGGGATTCAGCTGCTATTATCAACTGTTATTCACTGTGTGAGGATGTGACGAAGTGGGACTGTTCTTAATGTTTCCTCTGAATAGTGTGGGGGTGCCTCAGTTTCCCCTAGGCAGTTCTTAAGTATCTAGGGGGTGGGATAAGGGTGTATGATCATTGCAGAGCCCTAGAGGGCAGGTGTGTGCAGGGGTCTGGATACAGAGAATGGCCGACACCCTGTTTCCTGGCAACTGATGGCCTGGGCCTTCCCCCCTGCGAGGTGAGAGCTAAAGGGTTAGAGAACAAAGGAATCGGGTGACCTCCTGGCCCAGGAAAGGGACAAAGCCCAGAGGAGGAGGGGCTGGAGGGTGAGGCAGTTTGGGGCTGGCTGGGGACATGGAGTGAAGGGCAGACGTGGTTGTCTGGTTCACTGCCCCCCAAAATGGACCCAGCTGAGGGGTCCTGTTCTCTGCACCTACAAGCTCTGTGTTAGACCATGTTCCTGTCATCTAATAAACCTTCTGTTTTCCTGGCTGGCTGAGAGTCACGTCTGTCTGCGAAGTTGGGGTGCAGGACCCTCTGGCTTCCCCAGGACCCCGCCTGGGCGGACTCGCTGTGGGAAGCGCACGGAGGGGCAGAGGAGGCTGAATGCTCCGAGGTCAGACCCAGGAAGGTGGAAGCTGTGTGAGCTGTGTGTCCTGCAGACAGGCTGCTCACAGAAATGAGACTTCCCCAGAGTCCTGCCTGGCTTCGTAGGGAGCAGTTCCAGAGCATCGCCCGGGGACGCCGGGACAGAGGCCCTATCAGTTCAGTCCAAACAACCTTAGCCAGCTTGCATTCTCTCCACCAAATGTGTTACCCGCACACCTTGGGGCACCCACTGTTACCCAGTTCCTCAGGCTCTGGGCGAAAGGCACCAACCCTTACCCAGTTCCTAGGGCTCAGGGCGTACTCTTTTGTGGGTTTGCAGGATCTTTTTCGCAGTGAAAGAGCCTTACACAGTAATATCCTTGTCCTCTATTTATTAACACTCATCAAGCGAAATACACACGCTAAGCGTACAATGCTCTGCTCACCAATCCTGATCTGGCAGGCGGCCTTTCCCTGTTGGCCAGGCAAGGTTGGTCTCGTCTGGGTTCTGGCTGCTGCAAGTCATGGTCGTGAGTTCTTCTTTTCAGGTCTTTCCTTCTTCTTTTCCCTTTTCCTTTCTCTTTCCTTCCCAGCTGGTCTCCTTCTTGGACCTCAGTTTATATAGAAACTTGAGTCCCGCTTAGCTGTGCCTTAACCAGTGATTTTACTAAGATATTACAAACTAATTCTTTGACCAATCTTAATGCATTGTGAAATCATTTTTTACCCGGTCATACCCCACCACCTTCATTGATTTAAATCTTGTAAAACTAATTATGCAACAGACAGAAACAATCAATGAACCAGACAGAAACCATGCAGATAAACAATAGAGAAGTGTTGGTTTCAGAGGAGCAGCCATGTTAGTCTGTGTTCGCAAAAAGAACAGGAGGACTTGTGGCACCTTAGAGACTAACCAAGTTATTAGAGCATAAGCTTTCGTGAGCTACAGCTTCATAGAGAAGTGGGGACCATAAAGGCAAAACAATAAAGAAGTAGGGATTTCACACCCACGTCCATTGGTAAGTGATTGCTTGCCAGGCAGAATGCCGTCAAACAGAGTTTTCTTTAGCCGTCTTTATCTGGTGGTGGGGGGTGCCACTGGGACAGGAGCCTTCGGAACGGCCAGAGAGGACAGTGTTTTCATGTAACTTAGAAGGAATGTGGGGAGGTGACTTTCTGCGAAGGCCTCTGGCCTTGCGAGGGCGGAAGGGCTTTGTGGCCGGGGCGGGGAGGGCGTTCCATGGGGAGAGGCTCATGGACATTTGGGGTGGGGGCACACGAACAGGTGATGGAGTGGGGCAGGGAAGGGAGGAGCCCAAACTGTCAATCTTCCTGCGGGCCTGTCAGCTTCACCCAGCCTGCCAGCCCGGGCGGGGGGATGGACACAGGGGATGCGCCTGCCTCAGGGTCAGTGGCACAGGCCGGAGGGGACACCGTGGAACAGCTTGCCTGGCAGTGGCTCAGCCACACGGACACAGCAGCCCACGAGGTTTCCTACAGTTCCCCTTGCTCAGTGTAACCTGCGTCTGCCCCACTGCATGGCGCTGGGTGCGCTGGCCCGGCCAGACCCTTCCCGGCGCTCTGAGGGCCTTATACCGCCCCCCCCCCCGGGCCAGGGCACCCCGTGGTGTGGTGCAGTCTGGGGTGCAGGGCCTGTGGGCTCGGGGGTGAAAGGGCCTTTGTGCTTTCTGGCTGGGCATGCTGCTATTTGCATCGGGACACAAAGCGCGCCTGGGTGAGGCTCAGGCCGTCCTAGGCAGACCAGAGCCGCTGCAGCCGTGAGGCAAGTGGTGAGGGAGCTGCAGGGGGTCCACAGCCTCTGACCTCCCTGCTGCGGGGTGGATCCCAGCTGCATCCTGCACGCTCTCCCCAAGGGCCCCCTAACGCCTGATAGCCATTCCTGAGCGGTTCCCGGTCACCATGGTACAGAGGGAAACTGAGGCACAGAGTGAGGACGTGAGTTGCCCATGAGCATGCACGAGCAGGGCTGGAACTGGAACTGGAACTGGGGCGGGGCTTGGCTCCAGGGCCCCTGCCGTGAATCGAGCTCCCCTGCTATAGGATGAAGGGACCAATCAGAGGAGCTTTCTGTCCCTTGCCTGCCCCAGCCCCCATGGGGCAGATGGGCAGGTGTTGGCCATTACTCACTGCCCCAGGCCTCAGTAGAACACGGAGCCTGGGGCACTTTATTTATGGAGCTGCTCGTGTCTCCTTCCTTGGAGTCTCCTGCAGTATCGTGTGTCCTGGGGAACTCCCTGCCACTAGGTAGCAATGAGGCCAGGAGCAGGTTTTAGCAGAGGACCAGGTGCTTACCTGGAGAAAGAGCCCAATGGCTGTAACAGTGAGGGCTACAAACAGGGCGCTAGTCCTGCCTGCCCCGGCAAGTGCCAGCCCCTTGCTGTCTGGCTAGGAGGGACCATCCCAATGGGGTCTCCTCTCTCAGAGCCTGGCCTGGCTAGCTCCTGGGCTGCTCTGCCAGGCACTTCCTGGGGTCCTGTGTCCACCAAGTCAGGGCTGCCTGGGGGAGAACTCTGAGCCGGGCTGGGCCCCCCACCTGCGGCTCCCAGTGTGGGCCAGCTCTGCTGCAGAGACATGCAGGGTGTCATGTCGCCCTCTGGGGCTGCACTGCCTGGGCCAGGGTATGTCTGGGAACCAGAGGAGCATTGCTCATGCCTCTCTATGGGGCAGGGGCACAGGCCCTTGGGAGCTTGGGGGGGTCAGGCAGCACAGGGCGGGAGGGGCACAGCGTGGAAGGGGCAGGTGGCCCCTGGAGGCTGGCGGAGGAGAGGGGGTAGGGGAAGCAGGGGGTGCTTGAGGAGAGGGGCAGAAGGGTTACTGGGAAATGGGGGAGAGGAGCCCATTGAGCAAAGCAAAGATGCTCTAACCTGGAGCCTCCTGGCACCAGGGCCTCCCCTGGGCGAAACACCAGTGGGGCAGTAGCTCTTTGGGCACCCTGGGGACCTTCAGCCCTTCCCCCATTGCTGGGGGACATGTGGCGCTGCCCCCCGCCTGGCTCTCCCTAGCCTCCTTTCCCCACAGACACAGCTGCCTGGAGCAGATCCTGCCAGCTGCTCAGCGCTTCCAGGAGTCTGTGGATTCCTTCCAGGAGTGGCTGAGCGCGACGGAGAGGTGCCTGGCCCAGCTCTGGCATGCCAACGGCTGCGTGAGCCACCTGCAGGCTGCCCACCAGCAAAGCCAGGTGAGGGCAGGAGGGTGGGTGGGCCGGGCTGGCCTGGCTGGGACCTGTAGCCGGCCCTGCAGCATGGCCGAGGGGAGGGACGGGTACCAGGGCAGGGGCCCCTAGAGCATGGAGCAGCCCCCAACTCCAGAGCCCCCCAGCCATCCCTGCGCACGAGGGGGAGGAGTTGGGGGGTGGGCACTGAGGGTAGGGGCAGTGGGCACGTGGGGGGCGGTGCAGGGGCCAGGCTGTGGGGCTGGGCTGAGCAGGCCTGGTGAGTCTCACCTGTCGCTTTCCCTCAGGGGCTCTGCGAGGAGATTCGCTCCAGGCTGGGCGACCTGGAGCAAGCCCTGGAGCGGGGGCAGCAGGTGCTGGAGCTGGTGACAGGCAAGTGGTAGAGCAGCTGGCTGCTGAGAATTGGGAACTGCAGCCCCCAGGCCCAGACTGCCGAGCGGTGAATCCCTGCCCCCCATTTCCCACCGGGTGGCGCTCAGATCCTACTGCCCTCCATTCCCCACTGGGGGTGCTCGGATCCCCCTTTGCCACATTCCCCACCGGGGGGGTGCTCGGATCCTACTGCCCCCCATTCTCCAGCAGGGGGCGCTCGAATCCTACTGCCCCCCATTCCCCACCGGGGGGCGCTTGGATCCTACTGCCCCCCAATTCCCCACCGGGGGCGCTCGTCTCCCCCTTTTCCACATTCCCCACCGGGGGCGCTCGAATCCCCCTTTCCCACTTTCCCCACCAGGGGGCACTCAGATCCTACTGCCCCCCCATTCCCCACCGGGGAGTGCTCAGATCCCCTTTTCCCACATTCCCTACCGGGGGGGCGCTCAGATCCTACTGCCCCCCATTCCCCACCAGGGGGGTGCTCAGATCCCCCTTTCTCACATTCCCCACCAGGGGGCGCACAGATCCTATTGCCCCCCCCCCAATTCTCCAGCAGGGCCACTCAGATCCTACTGCCCTCTATGTACCAGCAGGGGTGCTTGGATCCCCCCTCCACACATTCCCTATCAGGGAGCGCTTGGATCCGACTGCCCCCCATGTACCAGCAGGGGGCACTCAGATCCCCCTTTCCCACATTCCCCACCGGGGGGCGCTCGGATCCTATTTCCCCCCCATTCTCCAGCAGGGGGTGCTTGGATACTACTGCCCCCCATTCCCGACTCGGGGGCGCTTGGATCCCCCTTTCCCACATTCCCCACCGGGGGGGGCGCTTGGATCCTACTGCCCCCCATTCCCCACTGGGGTGCGCTCGGATCCCCCTTTCCCACATTCCCCACCGGGGGGGCTCAGATCCTATTGCCCCCCCATTCTCCAGCAGGGCAACTCAGATCCTACTGCCCCCCATGTACCAGCAGGGGTGCTTGGATCCCCCCTCCACACATTCCCCACCAGGGGGCGCTTGGATCCTACTGCCCCCCCATGTACCAGCAGGGGGCATTCAGATCCCCCTTTCCCACATTCCCCACCAGGGGGCGCTCAGATTCTACTGCCCCTCATTGCCCACCAGGGGGCGCTCAGATCCTACTGTCCCCATGTACCAGCAGGGGTGCTCGGATCCCCCATCCCCACATTCCCCACCAGGGGGCGCTCGGATCCTACTGCCCCCCCATTCTCCAGTGGGGGGGCGCTTGGATCCCACAGCCAACCCCCCATTGTCCAGCAGTGGTTGCTCGGATCCTCTCTCCCCACATTCCCCACCAGGGGGCGCTCAGATCCTGTTGCCCCCTATGTACCAGCAGGGGTGCTCGGATCCCCCAACCAACCTCCCATTCCACACAAGGGGGCGCTTGGATCCTACCGCCCCCCATTTCCCAGTGGGACGTGCTTGGATCCTCCAGCCAAACTGCTGGGGGCTCCTACCCGGGGCTCACCCTCTCACCCCCTCCTCCCCGGCGCGCTCTCTACAATCCGTTCCTGCTTGGGAGTGTGCTGAAATTTTCTTTTCCCAAACTGCTCACCCCAGTTCACTCCTCCACCACAGGCCACCCTGATCTCTTCCTTCCCTGTGTGCTCCACAATCTCGTCTGGATTGACTCGCCTCCGGTGCTCCCCTTGCCCCATTCCTGTCCCACTGCTCACCCTGAACCCGTCCTCCCCACGTGCTGTTCTCAGCCTGTTCCTCCCTGAGCGTTCGCTCGAATCAGCCCCTTTGGGGCTCACTTAAATATCTAACAATTCTAGGTGCTAACTTTCCAGGCTAGAGATCTGGCAGCTACTCGGGGCCTTTGTGTCTAGACAGACACAGGAGACCTCACCGTGACAAAGATTAATTGATCACAGGAAAGACTGAGCCTTGTCTAGGTGCAGGGGATCCCGATCTGGACCAGTAATACACAGAATGGGCCCTTGGAAACGGACAAGCTTCCAAAGCGTAAAACAATTCTGAGCAAAACTGAATCTCAGGAAGTATTTAAAGAAGCAGTAACAATTATTTCTGTGTTCATTTAGGTGATTTAGTATCAAATGCAAGGAAAAGCTTCGAAGCTGACAGCCGCGAGGACAAATCAGCAGTTAGGAAAGGCAGATAATTGACAAGAGAAGCTAACGGTATCAGTGAAAAGTCTTGGGCCATATGTGTAGCAGGAAGGAATGAAATCCCAGCAATGGTCTAGGTCTGATCCCAGGCAAGGAGGGCAATGCTGCAGGCATGATGCAGAAGAGGCAGATGTATTCGATAACTATTTCTGTTCCGTTCAGAAAGACGCAGGGGGAGGTATTCACATCTTACAGTGACCAGGGAATAGTGTCTCCCAGCTGTAACTAGGACGGATGGTAAATAGCAACTACTCACCCTGTATAACTCTGCCCCAGGGGTATCATCAGCTTGGCAGAGGTGCTCACTGACCCACTAATGCTGATTTCTAGTAAATCTTGAAGAACTGGGGACTCCCGAGCGTGCTGGAGAAAGCTAAGGCAGTGCCTGTATTTTGAAAGCAGAAGTGACCTGATTAGCCTGACCTTGAGCTGGGCAGGTCATGGCAAGGCTGAAACGATCCAGAGAGACTCAGAAGTTGGATGCATAAGAAAATCAAGTTCTCCGTGATTTCGACTGTGATTGTCAGTAATAATAGATTCATAGATACTAAGGTCAGAAGGGACCACTATGATCATAGGAGAAAAACCCCCAGGGCCTCTTCAATCTGCCCTTGAGGAAAATTCCTTCCCGACCCCAAATATGGCGATCAACTAAACCCTGAGCATGTGGGCAAGACTCTAAGATACCTGCCTCTGCTCTAGCCCCTTCATCAGGGCTCTGAGTGTTTCACAGAGCAGGTCGTTATCATAGAATCATAGAATGTCAGGGCTGGAAGGGACCTCAGGAGGTCATCTAGTCCAACCCCCTGCTCAAAGCAGGACCAAACCTCAACTAAATCATCCCAGCCAGGGCTTTGTCAAGCCTGACCTTAAACACCTCAAAGGAAGGAGATTCCACCACCTCCCTAGGTAACACATTCCAGTGCTTCACCACCCTCCTAGTGAAATAGTATTTCCTAATATCCAACCTAGACCTCCTCCGCTGCAACTTGAGACCATTACTCCTTGTTCTGTCATCTGCCACCACTGAGAACAGTCTAGATCCATCCTCTTTGGAACCCCCTTCAGGGAGTTGAAAGCAGCTATCAAATCCCCCCTCATTCTTCTCTTCCGCAGACTAAACAATCCCAGTTCCCTCAGCCTCTCCTCATAAGTCATGTGTTCCAGTCCCCTAATCATTTTTGTTGTCCTCCGCTGGACTCTTTCCAATTTTTCCACATCCTTCTTGTAGTGTGGGGCCCAAAACTGGACACAGTACTCCAGATGAGGCCTCACCAATGTCGAATAGAGGGGAACGATCACGTCCCTCGATCTGCTGGCAATGCCCCTACTTATACGGCCCAAAATGCCATTGGCCTTCTTGGCAACAAGGGCACACTGCTGACTCATATCCAGCTTCTCATCCACTGTCACCCCTAGGTCCTTTTCTGCAGAACTCTGCCTAGCCATTCGGTCCCTAGTCTGTAGCTGTGCATGGGATTCTTCCGTCCTAAGCGCAGGACTCTGCGCTTGTCCTTGTTGAACCTCATCAGATTTCTTTTGGCCCAATCCTCCAATTTGTCTAGGTCCCTCTGTATCCTATCCCTACCCTCCAGCGTATCTACCACTCCTCCCAGTTTAGTGTCCTCTGCAAACTTGCTGAGGGTGCAATCCACGCCATCCTCCAGATCATTAATGAAGATATTGAACAAAACCGGCCCCAGGACCGACCCTTGGGGCACTCCACTTGACACTGGCTGCCAACTAGACATGGAGCCATTGATCACTACCCGTTGAGCCCGATGATCTAGCCAGCTTTCTCTCCACCTTATCGTCCGTTCATCCAGCCCATACTTCTTTAACTTGCTGGCAAGAATACTGTGGGAGACAGTGTCAAAAGCTTTGCTAAAGTCAAGGAACAACACGTCCACTGCTTTCCCCTCATCCACAGAGCCAGTTATCTCGTCATCTAAGGCAATTAGATTAGTCAGGCACGACTTTCCCTTGGTGAATCCATGCTGACTGTTCCTGATCACTTTCCTCTCCTCTAAGTGCTTCAGAATTGATTCCTTGAGGACCTGCTTGATGATTTTTCCAGGGACTGAGGTGAGGCTGATTGGACTGTAGTTCCCAGGATCCTCCTTCTTCCCTTTTTTAAAGATGGGCACTACATTTGCCTTTTTCCAGTCATCCGGGACTTCCCCTGATCGCCATGAGTTTTCAAAGAGAATGGCCAATGGCTCTGCAATCACATCCGCCAACTCCTTTAGCACTCTCGGATGCAGCGCATCCGGCCCCATGGACTTGTGCTCGTCCAGCTTTTCTAAATAGTCCCGAATCACTTCTTTCTCCACAGCGGGCTGGTCACCTCCTCCCCATGCTGTGCTGCCTAGAGAGGTAGTCTGGGAGCTGACCTTGTTCGTGAAGACAGAGGCAAAAAAAGCATTGAGTACATTAGCTTTTTCCACATCCTCTGTCACTAGGTTGCCTCCCTCGTTCAGTAAGGGGCCCACACTTTCCTTGGCTTTCTTCTTGTTGCTAACATACCTGAAGAAACCCTTCTTGTTACTCTTAACATCTCTTGCTAGCTGCACCTCCAGGTGTGATTTGGCCTTCCTGATTTCATTCCTGCATGCCCGAGCAATATTTTTATACTCTTCCCTGGTCATTTGTCCAATCTTCGACTTCTTGTAAGCTTCCTTTTTGAGTTTAAGATCAGCAAGGATTTCACTGTGAAGCCAAGCTGGTCGCCTGTCATAGTTACTATTCTTTCTACACATCGGGATGGTTTGTCCCTGTAACCTCAATAGGGATTCTTTAAAATACAGCCAGCTCTCCTGGACTCCTTTCCCCCTCATGTTATTCTCCCAGGGGATCCTGCCCATCAGTTCCCTGAGGGAGTCAAAGTCTGCTTTTCTGAAGTCCAGGGTCCGTATTCTGCTGCTCTCCTTTCTTCCTTGTGTCAGGATCCTGAACTTGACCATCTCATGGTCACTGCCTCCCAGGTTCCCATCCACTTTAGCTTCCCCTACTAATTCTTCCCAGTTTGTGTGGAGCAGGTCAAGAAGAGCTCTGCCCCTAGTTGGTTCCTTCAGCACTTGCACCAGGAAATTGTCCCCTACACTTTCCAAAAACTTCCTGGATTGTCTATGCACCGCTGTATTGCTCTCCCAGCAGATATCAGGGTGATTGAAGTCTCCCATAAGAACCAGGGCCTGTGATCTAGTAACTTCCGTGAGTTGCCAGAAGAAAGCCTCGTCCACCTCATCCCCCTGGTCTGGTGGTCTATAGCAGACTCCCACCACGACATCACCCTTGTTGCTCACACTTCTAAACTTAATCCAGAGACTCTCAGGTTTTTCTGCAGTTTCATACTGGAGCTCTGAGCAGTCATACTGCTCCCTTACATACAGTGCAACTCCCCCCCCCCACCCCTCTTTTCTGCCCTGCCTGTCCTTCCTGAACAGTTTATGTCCATCCATGACAGTGCTCCAGTCATGTGAGTTATCCCACCAAGTCTCTGTTATTCCAATCACGTCATAATTCCTTGACTGTGCCAGGACTTCCAGTTCTCCCTGCTTGTTTCCCAGGCTTCTTGCATTTGTGTATAGGCACTTGAGCTAACTCGCTGATGGTCCCTTTTTCTCAGTATGAGGCCGGAGCCCTGCCCTCTCGCGCGCTCCTGCTCGTGCTTCCTCCCAGTATCCCACTTCCCCACTTACCTCAGGGCTTTGGTCTCCTTCCCCCAGTGAACCTAGTTTAAAGCCCTCCTCACTAGGTTAGCCAGCCTGCTCGCGAAGATGCTCTTCCCTCTCTTCGTTAGGTGGAGCCCGTCTCTGCCTAGCACTCCTCCTTCTTGGAACACCATCCCATGGTCGAAGAATCCAAAGCCTTCTCTCCGACACCACCTGCGTAGCCATTCGTTGACTTCCACGATTCGACGGTCTCTACCCAGGCCTTTTCCTTCCACGGGGAGGATGGATGAAAACAACACTTGTGCCTCAAACTCCTTTATCCTTCTTTCCAGAGCCATGTAGTCCGCAGTGATCCGCTCAAGGTCATTCTTATCATTACCTCAAGGTACAGGTGAGCAAACTGAGGCACAGAGAGGGAAAGGGACTTGGCCAAGGTCACCCAGAAAGCCAGGGGCACAGCCAGGACAAGAACCCAGGTCTCCTTAACCCCAGTGTGGTGCCTGGTTGATGTAATGTGCTGAACCTTCTGTAAGACGGGTGACTTAGTCATGCTGGACACATTAGCACTGTCCAAACACATTAGCACTGTACAACATGAAGGTGGCACCAATCCATTCGAATTCTCTGAGAGGGTCGACAAGTATGTGGACAAGGGGGATCCAGTGGATATAGTGTACTTCGGTTTTCAGAAAGCCTTTGACAAGGTCCCTCACCAAAGGCTCTTAAGCAAAGTAAGCTGTCATGGGATAAGAGGGAAGGCCCTCTCATGGATTGGTAACTGGTTAAAAGATAGGAAACAAAGGGTAGGAATAAATGGTCAGTTTTCAGAATGGAGAGAGGTAAATTGTGGTGTCCTCCAGAGGTCTGTACTGGGACCAGGCCTATTCAACATATTCATAAATGATCTGGAAAAAGGGGTAAACAGTGAGGTGGCAAAATTTGCAGACGATATAAAATTACTCAGAATACTTAAGTCCAAAGCTTACTGCGAAGAGTAAGGGATCTCACAAAACTGGCAACAAAATGGCAGATGAAATTCAATGTTGATAAACACGAAGTAATGCACATTGGAAAACATAATCCCAACTATATGTATAAATTGATGGGGTCTAAATTAGATGTTATCGCTCAAGAAAGAGATCTTTCAGTCATTGTGGAGAGTTCTCTGAAAACATCCACTCAATGTGCAGCGGCAGCCAAAAACACTAACAGAATGTCGGGAATCATTAGGAAAGGGATCGAGAATAAGACAGAAAATATCACGTTGCTTCTATATAAACCCATGGTACGCCCACATCTTGAATACTGTGTGCAGATGTGGTCGCCCTATCTCAAAAAAGATATATTGGAATTGGAAAAGGTTCAGAAAAGGGCAACAAAAATGATTCGGGGTCTGGAACGGCTTCCATATGAGGAGAGATAAATAAGACTGGGACTTTTCCCCTTGGAAAAGAGACAACTAAGGGGGGATACGATAGAGGTCTATACAATCATGACGTGTGTGGAGAAAGTAAATAAGGAAGTGTTATTTACTCCTTCTCATAACACAAGAACCAGGGGTCACCCAATGAAATGAATAGGCAGCAGGTTTAAAACAAACCAAAGGACGTATTTCTTCACACAACGCACAGTCAACCTGTGGAACTCCTTGCCAGGGGATGTTGTGAAGGCCCAAATATAACTGGGTTCAAAAAAGAACTAGATGAGTTCTTGGAGGATAGGGCCATGAATGGCTAGTAGCCAAGATGGGCAGGGACACAACCCCCTGCTCTGGGTGTCCCTAAACCTCTGACTGCCAGAAGCTGGGACTGGATGACGGGATGGATCACTTGATAATTACCCTGTTCTGTTCATTCCCTCTGAAGCACCTGGCATTGGCCACTGTCAGAAGTGGGCTAGATGGACCACTACTCTGACCCAGTATGGCCGGTCTTATGTTCTTATGTCCCATATTAGTTGAATTACAAATTAGTTAATTGACAGAGTGCAAAAAATAATAATTGTACATGGGGAGACGTCATCCACTGGGGCTGTTTCTAGTGGGGTCCCACCGGGACCTGTTCTCAGCCCAGGGTGGTTCAGCGTCTTTATCAGTCCCCTGGAAGAAAAGATAAACTCTTTGCTGGTGACATCTGCAGGTGGCACAGAAGTGGTCAGTAATGCTGGACAGGTCAGCTGGATGGCTTGGGGAGATGGGCTCGAGAACAATAGCTGTTTACGACCGCGGAGCAAAGACTGGGAGCTGTACCTGGGATGCAGGTCATGCCCGGGGAGGAGGCCACCGCTCTCTGAGCTAGCCGACAAAGGCCGAATGAGCTCGGAGGGCTGCAAGCTGAAGCGAGAGAAATGCAGCCTAGAGCTAAGGGGCCATGGTTAGCAGTGATGGGACGAGCCCGCCCAGGGCCCTGGTGGATTCCCCGTCACCTGGCGCATGGGAACCCAGCCTGGATCTTTCAGAAGCTCTGCTCTAGCTCAGCCAGGCGCTGTGGGCTCAGGGCAGGGACGAGGGGGCTCTCCCAAGCGGTGGAGGAGGTCAGATCAGAGGGTCTGTGCTCCTGCCTGACTTCCGAATCCCTCGGCAGGGGAGGAAGCCCAGCTGGCCCAGGAGAAGATGGAGTCCCTGAGGATGAGGTATCTGATCATGGGGCAGAGCAGCGGCGACATCCGGCAGCGGCTGGCGCAGGCCCTGGAGGCCTCGTCCCGTGTAGACTCTGCCCAGGAGGACCTGGCTCTCTGGCTGGGTCGAATGGAGAAGGAGCTGGCCTCTGGGGACAGCCAGCCCGGTGACGGGCCGCACCGGGTCAGTGCCAGTGACAGAGAAAAGGTACTGGGGGCAAGGGTGAGGGAAGGGTTCAGGATCCCTCCTGGGGCTGAGACTCCACCCCCGTCCCTGATCTCGCCTCTCGTGGGCACACGCGGGCCAGTGTCGCAACGTTCAAGCCACGCAAATCGTCCCGCCAGGTTCCAAATCGTACCCAGGCCCCTGTCTCCCCAGGGTGGGTACTTGGGAACGCGCCACTCCCCCCCCGCTGCAGCACCTCGCGTGCTCCCCTGCCCCCCGCAGCACCTTGCGCACGCCCCACTCCCCCCCGCCAGGCAGCACCTCGCGCGTCACCACTCCTGCCCTGCAGCACCTTGCACACGCCCCACTCCCCCCCGCCAGGCAGCACCCGCGTGCTCCCCTGCCCCCCGCAGCACCTTGCGCATGCCCCACTCCCCCCCGCTGCAGCACCTGGCGTGCTCCCCTGCCCCCCGCAGCACCTTGCGCATGCCCCACTCCCCCCCGCCAGGCAGCACCTCGCACGTCACCACTCCTGCCCTGCAGCACCTTGCGCATGCCCCACTCCCCCCCGCAGCACCTTGCGCATGCCCCACTCCCCCCCGCAGCAGCACCTGGCGTGCTCCCCTGCCCCCCGCAGCACCTTGCGCATGCCCCACTCCCCCCCGCCAGGCAGCACCTCGCGCGTCACCACTCCTGCCCTGCAGCACTTTGCGCATGCCCCACTCCCCCCCCAGAGCACCTTGCACACGCTCCACTCCCCCCCCGCAGCACCTGGCGCACGCTCCCCTCCCCCCCGCAGCACCTTGCGCATGCCCCACTCCCCCCCGCCAGGCAGCACCTCGCGCGTCACCACTCCTGCCCTGCAGCACCTTGCACACGCTCCACTCCCCCCCCGCAGCACCTGGCGCACGCTCCCCTCCCCCCCGCAGCACCTTGCGCATGCCCCACTCCCCCCCGCCAGGCAGCACCTCACGCGTCACCACTCCTGCCCTGCAGCACCTTGCACACGCCCCACTCCCCCCCGCAGCACCTTGCGCACCCTCCCCTCCCCCCTCCCCCGCCCACAAACACACCCGGCGTGTGACCCGGGCGTCTCTGTCTCAGTTTGAGCAGGTCCTGGGGGCTGAACACGCCCACCTGGCCAGGCTCAGCCAGCGGCTGGAGGAGCTCAGGCAGGTCCAGCTGGACGCCCAGGCCATCTGCTCGCAGCGCTCCGCTCAGCAGGTAGGGACGCCGGCCCAGCGCCCAGCCCCGAGCTCCCGTTCACACGGACGCCCAGGGCGGCAGCCAAAGGCACCAGGCGTTCCACCTGCCCCGGCCAGCGCCGGGACTTCAGGCTGCTGGACTCCCCCCACACCGCTGGATGCCCCTGGACACTCGGACTGAGCCAGGCACGTGGCCACATGTACACGCACGGACTGAGCCGCTTACACGCGCTGACCGCCACGCACGGCACGCACCGATTCGCACGGACTGAGCCGCTTACACGCGCCGACCGCCACGCACTGATTCGCACGGACTGAGCCGCTTACATGCGCCGACCGCCACGCACGGCACGCACCGATTCGCACGGACTGAGCCGCTTACACGCGCCGACCGCCACGCACGGCATGCACCGATTCGCACGGACTGAGCCGCTTACACGCGCCGACCGCCACGCACGGCACGCACTGATTCGCACGGACTGAGCCACTTACACGCGCCGACCGCCACACACGGCACGCACTGATTCGCACAGACTGAGCCGCTTACACGCGCCGACCGCCACACACGGCACGCACCGATTCGCACGGACTGAGCCGCTTACACGCACCGACCATGACGCACGGTACACACCGATTCTCACAGACTGAGCCACATACACGCGCCGACTGCCACACACGGCACGCACCGACACAGCACGCACCGATTCGCACGGACTGAGCCGCTTACACGCGCCGACCGCCACGCACGGCACGCACCGATTCGCACGGACTGAGCCACTTACACGCGGCGACCGCCACACATGGCACGCACCGATTCACACGGACGGAGCCACGCTAGCGTGTGCACACAGACACGGAGACGCCGACTGAGTGCAGGCGTCTCTCTCACGAGCAGTTCAGGATGTTCAGGCCCGCGAGGCGCGCAGCCCGAGCAGCTCCTGAGCACTGCCGGCCGGCCGGCGTAGGACCTGCTTTCCTCGCACGTGAGCGGCCACAGAGAGCTGGGTTTGGCCTGCCTGTCTGCCGAGGGAACCCCCTGGGGCCTGGAGGGGTGGGGAAGTGAGCGTGGTCCTAGTGGGTGAGTTGGCAGCCTATAGCGGGGGCCGCTGTGTCATTACAGAGGCTGCGCGGGGGGCTGGGGCGGGGCAGAGGCAGCTGGACCCTCACCTGCCTGTGTCCCCCGTGGGCGAGGGCAGCAGCGGGGTTCGTGCTCAGGCCTCTCTCTCTCTCAGCTCCTCTCGGCCGAGATTCTGCACCACCGTGGCCTGGCGGAGCGCCTGCTGGGGATCTCCGACCCGCTGCTCCGCGCCTGGCCCCTGCCCTCATGCCAGCCCCCGCAGGTGAGAACCGGCACGGCTTCCGGCCAGGGGCCCGTGGGTCTGCGCCCCCGGGCTGCCCTGCGCCCCCAGGCCTGGGCGATGGGCAGCCCGGGGCGTCCCCTCGGGTACCTGACATGCTGCGGTCCCCGAAGCAGCCAGCGGGTGACGGGGAAAAGGCCCACAGCCCACGGCTGGGCTGGGGCAGAGCCAATGCCCTCGGGGAGAAGGCCCATGTCCCCGGCCCTGTGCGCCCCCCTGTGAGCTGTCTCTGCCCCAGCTGCCAGCGCAGTCCCTCCGGGAGCAGGCTGAGCGGCTCTTCCTGGAGAGCGCAGCGTGCGCGGTGCAGCTGGAGCGCGCCCAGGCCCTGCTCGCCCAGTTCGCCGAGGCCCACGACGAGCTCACGCCCTGGCTGGAGGAGACGCAGCGGGTGGCCACGCGGCTCTCCCCTGACACCATCAGCTGGGAAGCCTTCAAGGAGCAGCAGGACCTGCTGCAGGTGAGCGGGGCTGGAGGGCGAGCGAGGCTGCGGGGCACGAGCCCCGGGACCGGGAGGGGCCCTGTGGAAGGGGAGTAGGGGTGCCAGGTGTCCAGTTCTCAGCCGGATCGCCCAGTCGAAAAGGGAGCCCAGTCCTGACGGGGCCGTTAAAAGTCCAGTGGGGGGGGCTGTGGGTCCAAGGCAGGCTCCCTGCCCGGCTCCGTGCAGCTCCCAGAAGCGGTGACATGTCCCTCAGCTCCGAGGCGAGGCCGGGGGGCTCCGTGCACGGCCCCCGCCCCAAGCGCCAGCTCCGCGGCTTCCATTGGCCAGGAACTGCAGCCAATGGGAGCTGCAGGGGCGGTGCCGGTGGGCAGAGGCAGCCCGTAAAGTGCAGAGCTGCCTGGCCCCACCTCCACTTCGGGGCGGACGCATGGCCACTTCTGGGGAGCTGCCCGAGGTGAGCACTGCCCAGAGCCTGCGCCCTGAACCCCCTCCCGCACCCCAACCCCCTGCCCCAGCCCAGAGTCCCCTCCCGCATCCTGACTTCCTCCCGGAGCCTGCGCCCTGAACCCCCTCCCGCACCCTGACTTCCTCCCGGAGCCTGCGCCCTGAACCCCCTCCCGCGCCCCAACCCCCTACCCCAGCCCAGAGTCCCCTCCCGCATCCTGACTTCCTCCCGGAGCCTGCACCCCAAACCCCACACCCCCAGCCGGAGCCCTCACCCCCTCCCGCACCCTGACTTCCTCCCGGAGCCTGCGTCCTGAACCCCCTCCCGCGCCCCAACCCCCTGCCCCAGCCCTGAGTCCCCTCCCACACCCTGAACCCCTCATTTCTGGCCCCACCCTGGAACCCTCCCCCCCAGCCCAGAGCCCGTACCTCCATCCACACCCCAACCCTCAGCCTGGAGCCCCCTCCCATATTCTGAACCCCTCGGCTCCACCACCCAGCCTGGAGCCCCTCCTGCGCCCCAACCCCCGCCCCAGCCCGGTGAAAATGAGCGAGTGAGCGAGGGTGGGGGAGAGCAAGCGACAGAGGGAGTGGGGATGGAATGAGCAGGGGGCGGAGCCTCAGGGAAGGGGGCGGGGCAAGGGGCTTCGGTTTTGTGTGATCAGAAAGTTGGCAACCCTAAATGGATGAGGGGCAGGGCCCCGATCCTGCCAGGTGCCAAGCACCCGGCGGCTCCAGCGGCGTGCAGGGTCTGTCACTGGGAGCTCGGGGCACGGGCCCTCCTCCACGCCGCACTGCCCTGCGCTGAGGGCCCAGGCGGTGCCATCCACTGGGCTGCCAGTGACCGGGGAGCTTGGCAGCCCACAGGGGAATCAGGCCAGGCTGGGGCAGGGGAGGCGGTGGGCAGAGATGGACCGGAGCATCGCCGGGACATGGGGGAGCAGGGTGGGCAGAGGGGGGGCCAAACAAATAACGTCTGGGGAGGCACAGGGGGCAGCTGGAGAGAGCAGAGCTCCCCTCGCTCCCACACGTGCTCTGTGGGTTTCCCTGCCACCCTCACACTGGGTATTCCCTCCCCCCGTGCCCGCGCCCCAGGTGTTTACCCCCCTCGCCCCAGGTATTCACCCTCCTCTGCCCTCACGCTGGGTGTTTACCCCTCTCCCTGCCTCGCGCCCGTCCCCGCAGAGTCTCCGGGAGGCCCTTGCTGAGCACCGGCCCCTGATGGGGAAGCTGCAGCGTGTCTGCGCCCAGCTGGCGGAGCTGAGCCCGGAGCAGGGAGCCCCGTTCCAGCAGCGGTGCCAGGCAGCAGAGGAGCGGTACGGCAGCATCCGGGAGCGCGTGCGCCAGGCAGCCACGGTGCTGGAAGACGCCATCCCGCGCTACAGCCAGGTACACAGGGCAGCTCTGTGACAGAGCCCCCGGCCCATCATGCCCCGGATTCCCGCCTCCAGCCAGGCCCGTGGGCCCAGTGGGCCCAGCATGTGGCCCCCATGTGCCCAGGGCTGGCCAGTGGGCACCTCGCCCAGCGTCTCCAGGGGCCCAGCCAGCCCAGTGTCCCCACCCCACACACTGTGGGTGGTGAGCGATGGGCTGGCCGGAGCCATTGCTCGGTGCCCAGGAAGGGCCCTGGCCCGCTGGGGCAGGAGACCTAGGAGTGCCTGAAGGACCGATGGGTCCCTGGGTGCTGCCCAGCCCGGGTGGGACCCTGCTCAGGGGAGCCGGTCTGGCCTGTGCTCCAGCCGCACCCCAGGTCTCAGCCTGCCCCATCCCCATCCCCATCCCCACCAGGCAGCCGGAGCTTTGGGGGCCCTTACCTTGGGCCCCCAAGAAACCCCCGGTGGCCCCGCGTTGTCTCCCACAGCTCACGGAGCGCATGGACGTTCTGCTGGAGAGCCTGGAGCGGCTCCAGGGACGTGTGCAGAACCCCCCTGCAGTCCGGGGCGACGCAGCCCACCTGCGGGAGCAGATCTGCGAGAACAGCCTGGCACTGGGCGAGCTGGAGAAGCTGGGGGTGGCACTGGAGACCGTGCGCAGCCAGGGGGCCGAGCTGCTGGCCAGCATGCAGACGGCTCCCGCCGACGCTGCGGCGAAAGGTACCGGTGCCTGCAGCCCCGCGAGGCTCTGCCCGGGGCCGCCCCATGGGCACAGGCGCCCAGCCCCAGCAGCTCCCGACCCCGAGAGACCCCGGGGCCGAGCCTGCTGCCTGTGTGGTGGAGACAGAGGGGGCCAGGCTCCCCTGGGCAGAGCGGAGCGCTGCTCCCACCCCACACACCAGCCCCTTTGCACAGTGAAAGCTGCATGAGCCCGGAACTGGGGAGCCAGGGAGCAAGGCCCCGGGGTGGGGTGGGGGCTGGGTTTGGGGGGTGGCAGGTGACACTACTGGGCCCTGGGGATGGAGGAATTACTGGGGGGCACCCCTGGGATGGAGGTGGCATTGGGGGGCAGCATTGCTGAGGGACCCTGGGGATGGGAGGTCAGTGCCCCTGGGGTTCTGCAGGGTCCTTGGGGATGGTAGGTCAGTGCTCCAGGGGCTGGGAGGTGGCATGTGGCACTGTTGGACCCTGGGGATGGGGGAATTGTTGGTGCCCCTGGGGCTGGGGTGGCATTGGGGGGCAGCATTGCTGAGGGACCCTGGGGATGGGAGGTCAGTGCCCCTGGGGCTGGGGTGGCACTGGGGGGCAGCATTGCTGTGGGACCCTGGGGACGGGAGGTCAGTGCCCCTGGGGCTGGGGTGGCATTGGGGGGCGCCATTGCTGTGGGACCCTGGGGACGGGAGGTCAGTGCCCCTGGGGCTGGAGTGGCACTGGGGGGCGGCATTGCTGCGGGACCCTGGGGACGGGAGGTCAGTGCCCCTGGGGCTGGGGTGGCACTGGGGGGCGGCATTGCTGCGGGACCCTGGGGATGGGAGGTCAGTGCCCCTGGGGCTGGGGTGGCACTGGGGGGCAGCATTGCTGCGGGACCCTGGGGACGGGAGGTCAGTGCCCCTGGGGCTGGGGTGGCACAGGGGGGCAGCATTGCTGCGGGACCCTGGGGACGGGAGGTCAGTGCCCCTGGGGCTGGGGTGGCACTGGGGGGCAGCATTGCTGCGGGACCCTGGGGACGGGAGGTCAGTGCCCCTGGGGCTGGGGTGGCACTGGGGGGCGGCATTGCTGCTGGACCCTGGGGACGGGAGGTCAGTGCCCCTGGGGCTGGGGTGGCATTGGGGGGCAGCATTGCTGTGGGACCCTGGGGATGGGAGGTCAATGCCCCTGGGGCTGGGGTGGCACAGGGGGGCAGCATTGCTGTGGGACCCTGGGGACGGGAGCTCAATGCCCCTGGGGCTGGGGTGGCATTGGGGGGCGGCATTGCTGTGGGACCCTGGGGACGGGAGGTCAATGCCCCTGGGGCTGGGGTGGCATTGGGGGGTGGCATTGCTGCGGGACCCTGGGGACGGGAGGTCAATGCCCCTGGGGCTGGGGTGGCACTGGGTGGCAGCATTGCTGCGGGACCCTGGGGATGGGAGGTCAGTGCCCCTGGGGCTGGGGTGGCATTGGGGGGCGGCATTGCTGCGGTACCCTGGGGACGGGAGGTCAGTGCCCCTGGGGCTGGGGTGGCATTGGGGGGCGGCATTGCTGCTGGACCCTGGGGACGGGAGGTCAGTGCCCCTGGGGCTGGGGTGGCATTGGGGGGCGGCATTGCTGCGGGACCCTGGGGACGGGAGGTCAGTGCCCCTTGGGCTGGGGTGGCATTGGGGGGCGGCATTGCTGCGGGACCCTGGGGACGGGAGGTCAGTGCCCCTGGGGCTGGGGTGGCATTGGGGGGCGGCATTGCTGCTGGACCCTGGGGACGGGAGGTCAGTGCCCCTGGGGCTGGGGTGGCACTGGGGGGCGGCATTGCTGTGGGACCCTGGGGACGGGAGGTCAGTGCCCCTGGGGCTGGGGTGGCATTGGGGGGCGGCATTGCTGCGGGACCCTGGGGACGGGAGGTCAGTGCCCCTGGGGCTGGGGTGGCATTGGGGGGCGGCATTGCTGCGGGACCCTGGGGACGGGAGGTCAGTGCCCCTGGGGCTGGGGTGGCACTGGGGGGCAGCATTGCTGCGGGACCCTGGGGACGGGAGGTCAGTACCCCTGGGGCTGGGGTGGCATTGGGGGGCAGCATTGCTGCGGGACCCTGGGGACGGGAGGTCAGTGCCCCTGGGGCTGGGGTGGCATTGGGGGGCGGCATTGCTGCGGGACCCTGGGGACGGGAGGTCAGTGCCCCTGGGGCTGGGGTGGCATTGGGGGGCGGCATTGCTGCGGGACCCTGGGGACGGGAGGTCAGTGCCCCTGGGGCTGGGGTGGCACTGGGGGGCAGCATTGCTGCGGGACCCTGGGGACGGGAGGTCAGTACCCCTGGGGCTGGGGTGGCATGGGGGGCAGCATTGCTGCGGGACCCTGGGGACGGGAGGTCAGTGCCCCTGGGGGGGCTGGGGGCTGGACAGGGCTTTCTCCAGCCCCTGATGCCTGTCTCCTGCCCCGCAGTGATCCGGGAGCGCACGGAGCAGCTGCTGAGCCAATGGCGGTGTCTTCGCGGGCAGGGCGAGGAGCGGGCGCGCTGGCTCCGGGGCCTCCTGGCGCTGGCCGAGCGGTTCTGGCAGGGGCTCGCCGAGCTGGCCGTCACCCTCACAGACACCCAGCAGCTGGTGCTGGACTTGGAGGAGCCCTGCTCCGACCCCGAAGCCGTCCGGGCTCAGCTCCACACCATGCAGGTACCCGCGAGCGGCCCAGGGCCAGGGGCTGTGAGAGGGTGGGGGGTGCAGTGCCCCGTGGCGCCCGGGGCTGGCAGGGCGCTCTCAGCACCCAGGGGCAGCAGTCCCTGGGGCAGGGCCCCGGCGTGGGCCCGGAGAGCAGTGCCTGGCACCCCGGGCATGTGCCTGAGGCCGGGCACCCAGCCCCTGCCCCTGCCCCGCAGGAGCTGCGGGAGGAGATCGACGCGCTGCAGAACGACCTGGACACGCTTGGCACCCTGGGCGTGGAGCTGATGTCGTCCTGCGGCCACCCAGAGAAGCCAGACGTCACCAAGAGCCTGGACGATGTGAGGGGGTGTGACGGGGGCCCCGAAGGGTGGGGAATGGGGAGCACCACCTGTCCCCGAAGAGGGCCCCTTGGAGCGCGTGTGTGGGGCCATTGTGGGGTCAAATGGGCAGGGCTTCCCCAGGGGCCTGTGGGGGGAATGGATGGGGCTCTGTGGGGTAGACTTCCTGGGCCTCTCTGTGGCTTGGATCCCCATGGAACAGAGTGGGCAGGGCTCTATGGGGTGGTCGGAGGGGTCTCCGTGGGGCGGTCGGGGGGGTCTCCGTGGGGCAGTCGGGGGGGTCCCCGTATGGTGATTGGTGGGGGCTCCGTGGGGCTGTCGGGGGGGTCCCCGTATGGTGATCGGTGGGGTCTCTGTGGGGCAGTCGGGGGGCTCCGGGAGGCGGTCGGGGGGGTCCCAGTATGGTGATCGGCGGGGGCTCCATGGGGCTGTCGGGGGAGGGTCCCCGTATGGTGATTGGCGGGGGCTCCGTGGGGCTGTCGGGGGAGGGTCCCCGTATGGTGATCGGCGGGGGCTCCGTGGGGCTGTCGGGGGGCTTCGGGAGGCGGTCGGGGGGCTCCCCATGGGGCAGGGCCAGGCTGATCTCGGTGCCGCTCCCCCCGCTGCAGCTCTACGCGTCCTGGAACGGGCTGAGCAGGGCGTGGACGGCGCGGCAGGAGCAGCTCCAGGCCTCGCTGCGCGACCAGGAGGCCATGCAGGTGTGTGCGCAGACCCTGCCCTCGGCCCCCCACGGCGCCTCCTGCCCCCCAGACACGCACAGCCCCACCCGCACCGTGCCCCCCAGACACGCACACCCCCAGGCCCACCCTGCCCCCCCAACACACACAGCTCTTGGCCCCACCCCCACCCTGCCCCCAGACACGCACAGCCCCGGGGAGCCGGGAGCCTGGCTGGCTGAGCCCGGGGGAGCTGGCTGGGGTGGGGGCTGTGCCCCGGGGAGCCAGGAGCCTGGCTGGCTGGGCCAGAGGGAGCTGGCTGGGGTGGGGGCTGCGCCCTGGGGAGCCGGGAGTCTGGCTGGCTGAGCCCGGGGGAGCTGGCTGGGGTCGGGGCTGTGCCCCAGGGAGCCGGGAGCCTGGCTGGCTGGGCCAGAGGGAGCTGGCTGGGGTGGGGGCTGCGCCCCGGGGAGCCGGGAGCCTGGCTGGCTGGGCTGGGCGGAGCTGGCTGGGGTGGGGGCTGCGCCCCGGGGAGCCGGGAGCCTGGCTGGCTGGGCCGGGGGGAGCTGGCTGGGGTGGGGGCTGCGCCCCAGGGAGCCGGGAGCCTGGCTGGCTGGGCCGGGGGAAGCTGGCTGGGGTGGGGGCTGTGCCCCGGGGAGCCGGGAGCCTGGCTGGCTGGGCCGGGGGGAGCTAGCTGGGGGATGGGGGCTGCGCCCTGGGGAGCCGGGAGCCTGGCTGGCTGGGCCGGGGGGAGCTGGCTGGGGTGGGGGCTGTGCCCCAGGGAGCCGGGAGCCTGGCTGGCTGGGGCAGGGGGAGCTGGCTGGGATGGGGGCTGTGCCCCGGGGAGCCGGGAGCCTGGCTGGCTGGGCCGGGGGGAGCTGGCTGGGATGGGGGCTGTGCCCCAGGGAGCCGGGAGCCTGGCTGGCTGGGGCAGGGGGAGCTGGCTGGGGTGGGGGCTGCGCCCTGGGGAGCCGGGAGTCTGGCTGGCTGGGCCGGGGGGAGCTGGCTGGGATGGGGGCTGTGCCCCAGGGAGCCGGGAGCCTGGCTGGCTGGGCCGGGGGGAGCTGGCTGGGATGGGGGCTGTGCCCCAGGGAGCCGGGAGCCTGGCTGGCTGGGCCGGGGGGAGCTGGCTGGGGTCGGGGCTGCGCCCCGGGGAGCCGGGAGCCTGGCTGGCTGGGCTGGGGGGAGCTGGCTGGGGTCAGGGCTGTGCCCCAGGGAGCCGGGAGCCTGGCTGGCTGGGGCAGGGGGAGCTGGCTGGGGTGGGGGCTGCGCCCCAGGGAGCCGGGAGCCTGGCTGGCTGGGCTGGGCGGAGCTGGCTGGGGTGGGGGCTGCGCCCCGGGGAGCCGGGAGCCTGGCTGGCTGGGCTGGGGGGAGCTGGCTGGGGTCGGGGCTGCGCCCCGGGGAGCCGGGAGCCTGGCTGGCTGGGCTGGGGGGAGCTGGCTGGGGTCGGGGCTGTGCCCCAGGGAGCCGGGAGCCTGGCTGGCTGGGGCAGGGGGAGCTGGCTGGGGTGGGGGCTGCGCCCCAGGGAGCCGGGAGCCTGGCTGGCTGGGCTGGGCGGAGCTGGCTGGGGTGGGGGCTGCGCCCCGGGGAGCCGGGAGCCTGGCTGGCTGGGCCGGGGGGAGCTGGCTGGGGTGGGGGCTGCGCCCCGGGGAGCCGGGAGCCTGGCTGGCTGGGCCGGGGGGAGCTGGCTGGGGTGGGGGCTGTGCCCCGGGGAGCCGGGAGCCTGGCTGGCTGGGCCGGGGGGAGCTAGCTGGGGGATGGGGGCTGCGCCCTGGGGAGCCGGGAGCCTGGCTGGCTGGGCCGGGGGGAGCTGGCTGGGGTGGGGGCTGCGCCCTGGGGAGCCGGGAGCCTGGCTGGCTGGGGCCAGGTTATCACCCCACCTGGACAGGCCCCCCCGGAGCTGTGGAGCGAGCAGAGCCGGCTGTCTCGGGAGCTGCCCCCTTGGCCATGCAGACGCTGCCGGTCCCTGCTCCGTGCCCATGGCAAGGCCGGAGCCGTGGCTCTGACCCGGCTCGCCCCAGCTGTTCCCTGTTGGAGGAATTGCAGCGGGCGCTCTTCATGTGCTCGGGCAGCTCAGGGACCGGCGCGTGCGTGCGTGGCTGTGCCCCCCATCACGGGGGGTTCCCCTCCCTCACCCCCTTTCCCTGCCTCCCTCCCAGAGGCTCTGTGAGTGGCTGGCCGCGGCGGAGCTGCGCATGGCGGAGGAGTTCCTGGCTGGGGGGGACCTGGAGCTGCTGAGGCAGCAGCTGGCGGAGCTGAAGGTGGGAAATGCTCCGGGTCTTTGCCCTTCGCAGACACCGCTGGGGCGGGCCTGGATCTGCTGGCATGGCTGGCGGCCACCTGCCCTGCCCCTCACCTGTCACAGGGGATCCAGCACTGGGCACCTGGGCGGGGCGGAGCCCTTGCCCAGTGAAGCCCTCCTGCTCCCCGGCACCCTAGAGACCTGGGGGGGGCTGCTCGGCCAGGTGGGGCAGGGTGTGGGGCGCTGCGCCGGGTGGTGTGCAGTGGGATTGCTTTCCCCAGGGGGTGGGGCCCAGGGTCCAGGCTGCACCTGGTGCCCTGGACAGATGGAAAGGGAGGCCCTGGGTCCCATGTAAGTCTGGGGAGGTTGGTACCAGGCTGGTGCAGGGCTGGTACCCCTGCCCCTGTGTGGGGCAGCTGCCTGGACCTGTCCAGGCCCACACACCCTTGGGGAGGTGGGGAGGGGGAACGCCTGCACTGGGGGAGCAGCAGGGTCCCACTGCAGAGCAGAGCTGGGTGGGTGCCAAGCCAGGGGGCCATGGGGCTGCTGTGCTGGGAGGTGCTCGGAGGTGCCCTCAAGCCTGCTGCTCCCATCCCACCAGGAGTTCAAGAGGGAGCTGTACCAGTGCAAGGTGGATGTGGAGAGCCTGCGGCACCATGGGGGGGCTGAGGACAGAGGCCCCCCAGCTTTGCTTAGTGACTTCCGGCAGCGCTGGGATCGCCTGGAGGAGGAGATTGTCAGCCGCCAGGTAGGGCTTTCCAGGCTCCCCGAGTCATAAACGTCACTCGTCAGCCGCTGGGCCCATGGTGGGGCCGGGGTCTGTGGGTGCTGGTCACCCAGGTGCCAGGCCCAGGGAGGTGGGGCCGGGGTCCGTGCGTGCTGGTCACCCAGCTGCAGGCCCAGGGAGGTGGGGCCGGGGTCCGTGGGTGCTGGTCACCCAGCTGCAGGCCCAGGGAGGTGGGGCCGGGGTCCGTGGGTGCTGGTCACCCAGCTGCCAGGCCCAGGGAGGTGGGGCCGGGGTCCGTGGGTGCTGGTCACCCAGCTGCCAGGCCCAGGGAGGTGGGGCCGGGGTCCGTGGGTGCTGGTCACCCAGCTGCCAGGCCCAGGGAGGTGGGGCCGGGGTCCGTGGGTGCTGGTCACCCAGCTGCCAGGCCCAAGGAGGTGGGGCTGGGGTCCGTGGGTGCTGGTCACCCAGCTGTCAGGCCCAGGGAGGTGGGGCCGGGGTCCGTGGGTGCTGGTCACCCAGCTGCCAGGCCCAAGGAGGTGGGGCCGGGGTCCGTGGGTGCTGGTCACCCAGCTGCCAGGCCCAGGGAGGTGGGGCCGGGGTCCGTGGGTGCTGGTCACCCAGCTGCCAGGCCCAGGGAGGTGGGGCCGGGGTCCGTGGGTGCTGGTCACCCAGCTGCCAGGCCCAGGGAGGTGGGGCCGGGGTCCGTGGGTGCTGGTCACCCAGCTGCCAGGCCCAGGGAGGTGGGGCTGGGATCCGTGGGTGCTGGTCACCCAGCTGCCAGGCCCAGGGAGGTGGGGCCGGGGTCCGTGGGTGCTGGTCACCCAGGTGCCAGGCCCAGGGAGGTGGGGCTGGGATCCGTGGGTGCTGGTCACCCAGCTGCCAGGCCCAGGGAGGTGGGGCCGGGGTCCGTGGGTGCTGGTCACCCAGCTGCCAGGCCCAGGGAGGTGGGGCCGGGGTCCGTGGGTGCTGGTCACCCAGCTGCCAGGCCCAGGGAGGTGGGGCCGGGGTCCGTGGGTGCTGGTCACCCAGCTGCCAGGCCCAGGGAGGTGGGGCCGGGGTCTGTGGGTGCTGGTCACCCAGCTGCCAGGCCCAGGGAGGTGGGGCCGGGGTCCGTGGGTGCTGGTCACCCAGGTGCCAGGCCCAGGGAGGTGGGGCCGGGATCCGTGGGTGCTGGTCACCCAGCTGCCAGGCCCAGGGAGGTGGGGCCGGGGTCCGTGGGTGCTGGTCACCCAGCTGCCAGGCCCAGGGAGGTGTGCCCGGGGTCCGTGGGTGCTGGTCACCCAGGTGCCAGGCCGAGGGAGGTGGGGCCGGGGTCCGTGGGTGCTGGTCACCCAGCTGCCAGGCCCAGGGAGGTGGGGCCGGGGTCCGTGGGTGCTGGTCACCCAGCTGCCAGGCCCAGGGAGGTGGGGCCGGGGTCCGTGGGTGCTGGTCACCCAGCTGCCAGGCCCAGGGAGGTGGGGCCGGGGTCCGTGGGTGCTGGTCACCCAGGTGCCAGGCCCAGGGAGGTGGGGCTGGGATCCGTGGGTGCTGGTCACCCAGCTGCCAGGCCCAGGGAGGTGGGGCCGGGGTCCGTGGGTGCTGGTCACCCAGCTGCCAGGCCCAGGGAGGTGTGCCCGGGGTCCGTGGGTGCTGGTCACCCAGGTGCCAGGCCCAGGGAGGTGGGGCCGGGGTCCGTGGGTGCTGGTCACCCAGCTGCCAGGCCCAGGGAGGTGGGGCCGGGGTCCGTGGGTGCTGGTCACCCAGCTGCCAGGCCCAGGGAGGTGGGGCCGGGGTCCGTGGGTGCTGGTCATGTGATTTCAGGGCTCGGAGCACTCCAGGCACAAACAGTTCTACTCGTTCAGTCGTGGAGCTGGCGCCCCTAGATGCTACTGCCCTAGCTGACTTGGGGGGCTGGGGGCCACAGCTCCAGGGAGGCTGGGTCTGATGGGTCCATTTTTCCCTCCCGTTCCCAGCACCAGCTGGAAGCGGCGCTCCTGGGCTTGGGGCAGTTCCAGAACCAGCTGGAGGAGCTGGTGCAGTGGATTTCCCACACGGCAGAGCAGCTGCAGGGCCGGACCCCAGTGAGCCTGGATCTGCAGAGCTGTGAGATCGAGCTGGCCAAGCACAAGGTAAGGAGCAGCAGAGAAGGGCTCTGTCTTCCGAGTTCACAGCTAATTGCTAATGGTTCTGAGATCCCTTCAGCTAGTTCCTTAAGAACCCCAGGGTGAATTTCAGCAGTCCTTGATGACTTGAATACACCCAATGGCTCCGTACGGCCCCTGGGAGGAACTCCCTTTCGTGCGACAGCCCTTCTCGAGGGTGCACTCTCTCTCGGGGTGGGTCTGACGCCTCTGGGACCGCACCTCTGAGCTTTCTGCAGGTCTGTCTCCCTCCATGAGCCCCCGCAGGGAGTCCCCTCACTCTGGATCCCCAGGGCCTCCACCCCCAGAGGGAGCAATGCCCCCCCATCTCGAGCCTGCAGTGACTCTCAGCTAGGGTAAAACAGAAGATTTATTGAACATCTGAACCCAGCACAGGAAGTTCTCAGGGCTCTCAAGCATAGAAAGCCCCAGCACTGTCCATCTGGTTCTGTCCCAGTTCCGCTGGGTTCAGATCCCTCTTTGTCCCCTGTCCAGCCGTGACCGGTCACCCGATATCACCTTCCCCGATTGCCCCTCCTCCACCCTTTGTCTTCATTCCTGGGCAAACAGATCTCTTGGGCCCTCTCCCTCCATCCTTTATCCTCCCACGGGCCAGAACCGGCTGCTCCCAAGCTGGGCTGGGCCTCCAGGTCACTGGCTGCTAAGTTCCACGAGTCCAGAGTCCAGGTGTCACGGTGTGAGGGGGAGTCCGGGCCCTGCACCCCCACTTCCTGCGATTCCCCATGACTCTCAGCCAGCCAGTAGAGCAGAAGGTTTATTAGAGATGACAGGAGCACAGTCCAGACTAGAGCTTGCAGGCATAAACAGGACCCTTAGTCAGGCCCTTCTGGGGGGCAGGGAGATTAGACCCCAACCTTGGGGCTCCCTCCTCTTCCCCAGCCAACTTCCCCAAAACTGGAAACCTCTCCAGCCGTCTCCCCCAGCCTCCCCGCAGCTCCTCCTCCAGCCTTTGTCCAGTTCCCGAGGTGACGTATCGTCCCTCAAGGGAAGTCTCCCATCCCCAGTGAAAGTCCCTGCCATGTTCCCAGGTCAATCCTCCCCCTCCCTGCTCTGTCACACCAGGCCCTTGTCCAGGGTCCCAGCTGCTGGGTGAGGTCACACCTGGCCCTCTGCAACCACAAACCCCTTTCCCACCTCCTCATTACACACGCAGCACACAGAGCAAACTGAGGCACACACTGTACTCATGCAAAACACTACGAAAATCCCCCCTTCGTCACGTGTCACAGAGTCCCCGGGCGATGCTCTGGAATTGCTCCCCACGAAGCCAGGCAGGACTCTGGGGCAGTCGCCTTTCTGGGAGCAGCCTGTCTGCAGGACACACAGCTCAAATGGCTTCCCCCTTCCTGGGTCTGACCTCGGAGCATTCAGCCTCCTCTGCCCCTCCGTGCGCTTCCCACAGCCAGTCCGCCCAGGCGGGTCCTGGGGAAGCCGTAGGGTCCTGCCCCCCAAATCCGCAGTCAGACGGGACTCTCAGCCAGCCGGGGAAACAGAAGGTTTATTAGACGACGGGAACATGGTCTAAAACAGAGCTTGTAGGTGCAGAGAACAGGACCCCTCAGCTGGGTCCTGAAACTCCCCCCAGCCCCTCCTCCTCTGGGCTTTGTCCCTTTCCCGGGCCAGGTCGCTTTAGCTCTCACCTTGCAGGGGGGAAAGCCCAGGCCATCAGTTGCCAGGAAACAGGGTGTCGGCCATTCTCTGTGTCCAGACCCCTGCACACACCTGCCCTCTAGGGCTCTGCAATGATCATACACCCTTACCCCACCCCCTAGATACTTAAGAACTGCCTAGGGGAAACTGAGGCACCCACACTATTCAGAGGAAGCATTAAGAACAGTCCCGCTTCGTCACAACGGGGGGAGATCAGATTTCGGTCCAGATGAGGGCCCTACTGATCAGCTTTGACAGGCCCAGAGACAGGGCAGCGCCCGCAGCGCTGGGGCCCACTGCAGCGGGGCAGACGTTTGTAGCTGCTCCGGGGGCGGGTTTCAGTGGCACTGCTAGTGGACTCGGGGGTGGGGGGGTCAGAGGCAGAGAAGGAGCCTGGCCGCCCCTCCCCTGGGCAGAGGCACAGCTGGGGGGAGGGGGACGGCCCACGCCCGGACTGCGCCTCCCCGCAGGTGCTGAGAAACGACGTCATGTCCCACGCCCGGACTGTCCAGTCTGTGAACGAGGCCGGCCAGGGGCTGCTGCTCTCCAGCCTTGGGGACAGCACGGCCGCACTGCAGCACAGCCTCCAGCAGCTCAACCAGCGCTGGGACGTCGTGCGGAGTGAGACCGAGAGCCGGCAGCTGGAGCTGGAGAACAACCTCAGCCAGGTACGTGGAGCCCCCACCCCTGCAACGGCGCTGGCCGGCACACGGGGCACTCACCAGGCCCACGGCTCCGCCACAGCCGAGACGTGCCAGGGGAGCTCCACGCGGCCATGCCCGCGGGTCCTGCCAACAGCGCCCCCCGTGCCCTGGGCAGCTCCTGGGGCCAGCCTCTCTCCTGCCTGCGCCCCGGGCAGCTCCCGTGGCCAGGCCCCCGCACTGTGTATTCATTTCACTGGGAGTGTTTCTCGGGGGGGAGCCGGCTGGCCTGTGCCAGGACCTCGCGGCAGGCTGGGGCGCGGGGCTGCGGGGGGAGCCGGCTGGCCTGTGCTCTGCTGGTGGCTGCGGGTCTGGGTCCCCCGCAGTTCCATGCCCTGTTGGCATCCGAGGCCCGGCTCGGCGGGGGGCACCCGCTCACTTAGTGCCCAGGCCGCCCACAGGCGCAGGACGTGACGCTGGAGATCATGGACCTGCTGCAGTGGCTGGAGCACGTGGAGCTGCGGCTCTTCTTCTCCAAGCCCGTCTGGGACCACCCCGAAACCACCAAGGAGAAGCTGGCAGCGCACCTGGTGAGCACTTCCTGCCAGACCCTGGACAGCCCCCGGAGAACGTCTGTCCCGCCCTCCTTTGCCACGTCTGCCCCAGCTCCCCCCTTTGCCACGTCTGCCCCACCCTCCAGAGCACGTCTGCCCCTGCTCCCCCCGAGCCACGTCTGCCCCAGCTCCCCCCTTTGCCACGTCTGCCCCAGCTCCCCCCGAGCCACATCTGCCCCACCCTCCAGAGCACGTCTGCCCCTGCTCCCCCCGAGCCACGTCTGCCGCAGCTCCCCCCTTTGCCACATCTGCCCCAGCTCCCCCCGAGCCACATCTGCCCCACCCTCCAGAGCACGTCTGCCCCTGCTCCCCCCGAGCCACGTCTGCCCCAGCTCCCCCGGGTAGGGTGACCAGGCGTCCAGTTTTCGACCAGAACACCCGGTTGAAAAGGGATCCTGGCAGCTCCGGTCAGCACCGCCGTTGACTGTCCGCTGACCTGCCCCAGCCCTGATCCCCCTCCCGCCCTCCATACCCCTTGATCCCAGCCCGGAGCCCACTCCTACACCCCAAATCTCTTATCCCCAGCCCCATATCAGAGCCTGCACCCCCAGCTGGAGCCCTCACCCCCTCCCGCACCCCAGCCCCCTGAGCCAGTCCAGTGAAAATGAGGGAGGGAGGGGAGAGCAAGCGGGGGTGTGGAGTGAGCGGGGGCGGGGCTTTGGAGAAGGGGCAGGGCATAGGCGGGGCCTCAGGGGAGGGGCGGGGCAAGGGTGTTCGATTTAGTGCGAGTAGAAAGTTGGCAACCCTCCTCCCCGGCCACATCTGCCCCAGCTCCCCCGCCCATGCCAGAGCAGTGGCTCTGGGGCTGAACCCACACACTGCACCTTTCCTTGCCAAGCTGCCGGGCCTGTGGCCCCCGGGCGTCCCCCTGGGCCCTTGGCTCCCTGCCTAGAGGAGAACGGTCCCATGCACCCGCGTGGCGCGAGAGGCGGCCCCGGCCCCGCTCCGAGCCCCCGGCTGCACAGTGCTGCTGGGAGAGCCAGGCCCAGCGCTGCCCCTCTGCCGTGCCTCTGCAGGAGCTGGCCAAAGAGCTGGAGTCCAAGCAGCAGGCGTATAACCGCGTGAGGGACCGGCTGCAGCGCCTGCTGGCCTCCTGCAGCCTGCCCCGGGCGTGCAGCACCGAGCACAGCCTGCGCATCCTGGAGCAGAGATGGGAGAGCGTCCACAGCCAGGTCCAGGAGAGGAAGGTGTGTGTGTGTGTGTGTGTGTGTGTGTATCCGTCCTGGGGCTGGGAGTGTGTGTGTGTGTCTCCATCCTGGCGCTGGGACTGAGTGTGTGTGTGTGTGTGTGTCTCCGTCCTGGCGCTGGGAGTGTGTGTGTGTGTGTGTGTGTATCCGTCCTGGGGCTGGGAGCGTGTGTGTGTGCGTGTCCTGGGGGCTGGGACTGTGTCTGTCTGTCTGTCTCCCCCACCTGAAAGGGGCGCAGTTTAGGCTGTAGTGGGCACAGCCGGTCGGTTCCCCGGCTGGAATCGGAGGGGGTCCCCCCAGCTGGAATGGGGGGCCGGGGGGTCCCCCCAGCTGGAAGGAGTGCGGTTTAGCCTGTGGCAGGCACAGCCGGTCGGTTCCCTGGCCGGCCCGGAGACCAGCTCGTCCCCAGCCCTGCGGGCGGTGGCCGGCTCTCCCGGCGGGCCCGGCGCGTCTCTAACCATGGCTCCTCTCCCACAGGAGCGGCTGGCGGAGGGGCTGACTCTCAGCACCGAGTTCCACACCACGGCGCAGGAGCTGCTGCACTGGCTGGGGCAGACGGAGGAGAGCCTGAGTGCCCCGGAGCCGCCCAGCTTCCTGCTGGAGACGGTCCTCAGGCAGGTCCGGGAGCACCAGGTCAGTGTGGCTGGCCCAGCGGCTTTCCCCACAGCTGGCAGGGCTGTGACCCAAAGCCCCAGACAGACCCCCCCCGCCTCTGCTCAGAGCCCTGGCAGGCCTTGCTGCCGTGGAATCCCCGCCATGGGCACCTGCCCCCTAAAGAGCCTGCACTGCAGCTCGCCTGTGGGGCCTGGCACCCGGGGCCCCACATCCTCGCTGACCCGGGGGCTCGCAAGGCCCAGCCCGGGTCGCGGGCCCCCTGGAGCAGCCTGGCCGGTCTGGTGCGTGGCTGCAAGGACCTGATCTCACCCGGCGGTGCCCGGTGTGAGCTTCCACAGCCTGCAGCCGGGGCCAGACAGGAACAGGGCCTGGCTCCCAGCACGGCCTCTTCTGTCCCAGGGCATGGCCCCAGGGGCCCCGCCAGGCACCACGTCCGTGCCAGGCTCTGCTGGTAACAGTGCTCGGGTGCAGCCCCCCTGGGGCGCGGGAGGCCGGGGCACTGGGGAGGGCGGGGGGCTCCCCGGGGAGATGCTGGCAGTACGGGGGTGGGTGCCTGACGAAGTGGCCGCAATACCCACCCCCAGCGTCGATATGTGGCATTGCAAGAGCTGTGCCCTGGCCCTCCAGCCAAGCAGGTACCAGAGCCCAGCCCTTCACAGGGCTCAAAAGCCACAGAACACAGCAAGACAACCGACTCCTCAGCTCACCTGGAGCCTTCTCCTTTGCCGGCTCGCCCCCGCTTCAGGCCGTCCCAGCCGGTCCCCAGGTCCTGGGACCTGTCCCACCCTCCCTCTACCCAGGGCTCAGGCTGGCAGCGGGCCCTGGTCACCTGGGTCTCCATGCTGGCCCCTCCCAGAGCAGCCCTTGGAGACGCAGCCCCCAGCTTCGGCCTAACCCCCACCCCTCCGAGGTTAATTGGTCACTTTCACCCTTTTGTCACCACACCCCATCGCAGCGTGTCTTCCCTCCCCGCAGCAGTGGGGGGGATCCCCCTGCTCCCAGCACCACGGCTCTTTCGGTGCCTGGAGCCTGCTCGGAAAGCCCCCCGCTGAACCGGGCTGCTGCCCCTTGGCCGCGGGTGGCCTCCCCCAGGGCCTGCTGCGCCAGTCCCGGCTAGCTCTGGCTCGCTTGGCAGGCGCTGCTGAAGGAGGTGACCGCCCATGGGGAGCAGCTGTCCAGCCTGGAGGCGGTGGCCTCTCGCCTGAAGGACGTGAGCAGGAAGCAGGACTGTGCTGTGATCCAGAGCCTGGTGCTGACGGCCAAGGAGCGGGTGGCCAAGGTGCTGCGGCGCACTGGCGAGCGGGGTGCCGCGCTGGAGGACGCTCGCAAGCGTGCCAAGCAGGTACCGTGCGGGGCGCCCCGAGGGTGTGGCGGGGAGCGGGCCCTGTCGCCAGGTGGGGCTGGTCTCCGGCGTTCCCGCTGACGCACCCTCTCGCTCATTTTCAGTTCAGCGAGTCCCGGCAGCTGCTCCTGGACTGGATGGATGAGGTGGAGCCGACTCTCGAGATCCCCAGCGACGCCGCCATGAGCCAGGAGGAGATCAAGTGCCAGCTGGCTGAGCACAAGGTGCGGTGCCGTGGCTCCCCTCCCCCAGCTCCCTGGGACATGTGTTCTGGCCCGGGCTGTCACGCCAGCACACGGTGGCTTGCAGATTCCCTGGACTCTGAGATGCCCCCAAGGGTGGTGCTCCCTAGGGCTCTCCTGGGGGTGCCCCGGGCTTTCCCTGTGCCGAGCACGAGGTCCCTATGCCCATCTCTCTGCTCTCAGCAGGGCCAGGCTGCTGCATCCCCAGGGCTGGGCGGAACTGGGAGACAGCAGAGATGGGAGGTGCGAGGCCCAGGGGAGCTGTTGAGCCTTTGGCCGGATGCGGGGGTCAAATGCCTGATCAGGGGCCTGCGGCCTTTGCCCTCTGCTGCCAAACTCCCGAGAACGCGGTGCGTCCACGGGCTCTGTGCGATGCCCTTTCGGGGCGCCAAGGGGTCCCACTCTTCCTCCAGGGCAGGCCTCCAGGTCCCACCGCCTCCTTCCTGAGCCACTAGGCTCCAGCGCTCCTGCGTCATGCCGGGAGCTCTGCCCTGAGCCAGACTCTGGGAGAGACGTGCAGGGACGGGTGCACCAGCCAGTGTTTGCAGTGACACCCGGCCGCGGTTCCAAACAGCGCAGGGTTCGTTAGTCAGCGGGGACACAGCCAGGGCCGGCCCTAGCTCAGCACAGAGAACTGAAGGTAAAAGCATCATCCGTCTGCCGAGCCAGAGCAATCAGCCAGCCGAGCTGGAGTGGCTCCGTCTCTCTCGGACTCCTTGTCAGTCCCTGGAGAGAGCAGCCGGCCTGCTCCCGAAGCCAGCCCCATATCCCCTGCTCATCACATCCCCGTCCTGTGTTCTCCAGGCAGGGCCGCGTTCGCACCCCAGCTCCTGGGTCTTTGGAGCCTGCCTTGTCTCTCTGCAGCTCTTGTTGACCTGGGCCAGTTTGAGACAGTCCCTTAAGGCCCCAGAGCGCGGTGACTCCAGCTCAGGTCGCTGCGCTGGCCAGAAGCAGACTCACCCCGGCGACAGATTCCCAGGCCAGAAGGATCGCTGCAGCCACCTCATCTGACCTCCTGCCGAGCACAGGCCCCAGAGCCTCCCCAAAGAATCCCTGGGCCTTTGGACACCCAGCTAGGCGGGATCTGACATTGTCAGTGAGGGGGAATCCACCCCCAGCCTGGGGAAACTGGGCCAAAGGTTAATTGCCCTTAAAAATCTATGCCTCATACCTCCCCCCCGGTACAATGCAAACTACAGAGGGAAACTGAGGCACGCGTGGGTTCATACAAATATTACAGACAGTTCTCTGCTCCCAGCCAGTACTTGCTGCAGCACGCAGCGGCTGGCTCAGGCCAGAGCCGTATTTGTCAGGCGGCCTCGGGATGGCCTTAGGTTAGCACTGAGATACCTGGGTTCAGACATATTCCAGCCTGGCCAAGCCAGCGCTCCACCCGGAAAAGATGCCCAGTTTTGGCCTCCTCCCCAGGTCCCTGTCAGTGCCAGGTGAGAGATCCTTGGTCTCCCCAAAGCCAGTTCGGATTCCCTCCTGCAGCCCCTGGCTGAGGTCACAGTTCCTGCCTGCCCTGGGAGGTGTCGGGGTTCAGCCCTCAGAGCTCCCGTTGCCTCCTGGATCCTCCACGGGGCTGGGCTTCGCTCCCTTCAACGGGGCATTGACCCAGCACCTCCGGACTCCTGCTCTGCATCTCCCCGGGCATCGTCACCCTTCGGCACAACTGGGGAAATCCCTGGTCAGTCACGCCAGGCCTCTCAGCCATACCCCTACTGCAGAACCCCCCTTGGGTACAGGGGGTCCCCAGGACTAGGGGCCATCACCCCCCACAGCCTCTCAGCCATACCCCTACTGCAGAAAATTCCCACTTCTTCACACGTTGTGTCTCACATGCCACGCTCCTCCGGGAGAAAGCCGATGGCCTGGGGCCCCTGTGTGACACGGTGGTAGCGTTCCCTTTGACCAGCTGCACTCCCAGGCCCCACTCAGCCCAAGGAGGTCTTGGGTGAGGGGCTGGGCATGCTGGGGGGTGTTTGTGGGGGCTGGGAGGTAGGGGACATAGCCTAAGGAGGAGTCGCCCTGGGGAAGCTGCTCCTGGGGTGCAGGAGACTCCCCTGGGCCAACCCACCTGCTTCCTGGCCTCATCTCCGCTCAGCCCCTGCCAGTCTCCCCTGGGCCGACCCACCCTCGACTCATAGAAGATCAGGGTTGGAAGGGACCTGAGGAGGTATCTAGTCCAACCCCCTGCTCAAACAGGACCAATCCCCAATTTTTGCCCCAGATCCCTAAATGGCCCCCTCAAGGACTGAACTCGCAACCCTGGGTTTAGCAGACCAATGCTGAAACCACTGAGCTATTCCCTCCCCCCATCCCTACCCATTTGTCCTGCACTGACCCACTTGTTCCCCAGCCCCATTTCCCACCACAGTCCCTACCCATCTCTCCTGGGCCGTCCCGCCTGCTTCCCGGCCCTGTATCCCCCCACAGCCCCTGACAGTGTTGTCACGGAGTCCCCGGGCGATGCTCTGGAGCTGCTCCCTACGAAGCCAGGCCGGACTCTGGGGAAGTCTCTCGGGGAGCAGCCTGTCTGCAGGACACACAGCTCACACAGCTTCCACCTTCCTGGGTCTGACCTCGGAGCATTCAGCCTCCTCTGCCCCTCCCTGCGCTTCCCACGGCCAGTCCGCCCAGGTGGGTCCTGGGGAAGCCAGTGGGTCCTGCCCCCCAACTCCGCAGTCAGACGTGACTCTCAGCCAGCCAGGAAAACAGAAGGTTTATTAAATGACAGGAACATGGTCTAACACAGAGCTTGTAGGTGCAGAGAACAGGACCCCTCAGCCGGGTCCATCTTGGGGGGCAGGGAGGCCAGAGCCCCATCTGGGCCTCCCTCCATTTCCCCAGCCAGCTCCAAACTGAAACTCTCCAGCCCCTCCTCTCCTTTGTCTCCTTCCTGAGTCAGGAGGCCACCTGATCTCTCTGTTCTCCAGCCCCTTCAGTCGGCACCTTTGCAGGGGAGGGGCCCAGGCCATCAGTCGCCAGGAGACAGGGTGTTGGTCATTCTCTGTGCAGACACCATCACACTGGCCCCCTAGGGCTCTGCAAGAATCACACCCCCTTATCCCCCCCACCTAGATACTGAAGAACTGCCTAGGGGAAACTGAGGCACCCACACAGTGTTCAGAGAAAACATTAAGAACATTCCCACTTCGTCACAGACCCCATCTCCCTGCGGCTGACTCACCCTCTCCTGCCCCCGCCCGACTCCTACCCATCCCTCCTGCGCTGATCTGCCTGCTCCCCAGCCCCATCTCCCCGGGGGCCAACCCACCAGGCCTAGTCTCTCGCCCCTGCCCCTTTCCCCTGGACTAACCTGCCCTCCCCGGCGCTGCAGGAGTTCCAGAAGCTGCTGCGGTCCAAGCGCCCCGTGTACGAGGCCACGCTGCGCAGCGGGCGCTTGCTGCGGGAGAAGGCCCAGCTGGCCGAGGACCTGCAGCCGCTGGAGGAGCTGCTGGGGGAGCTGAAGGAGCGCTGGGACGACCTGGGTGGCCGGGCTGTGGAGAGGTGAGGCTGGCGTTCTGCCCTCGTCCTGCTGGCACTGCTCTCTGCTGGGCCAGGGCCCGGGGGGCTGGGTCCCTGTGCAGGGCCTGAGACCCTGCCACCCCCACCCCTGCTGGTGCCTGCGGTCCCCTCTTCTCCTGGCCCCCACCGCCCCCGCCCCGGGATCTGTTGGATGAATGTCAAGGGTCGAGAGAGTTAGAGTTGCCGTCTCCAGTGTGCAGCGTGAGGCGGGTGATGCAGAGGTGCGGGGTTCTGCTCTGCAGCGACCGGGGGCTCGCGGCTCCTTGGCAGACACCCCAGAGGGGAAGTTCGTTGAGCACAGGAACTGAAAACCAGCCTTTACATCTGTGCAGAACAAACGGAATCAACCCTGCAAGTCGCCCTCGAACTAGCAGGGCCACTTATTCCCACAGCAACCTCCCTGTGCTGCCACGGGGAGGGTAATTCACGCTGTCCTGGTGCGCCCGCCTCCTGTGCCTCACGGCCAGCCAGACTGGCACAAGCTGCAGGCGAGGGAGGCTAGAAAGGGGAGAATCCGGCTTTTGTTGATGTCTGAGGATCATGAGATGGCTGGTCAGCCATGGGTGGCCCACAGAGCCTGGGGCTTGGACCCTGGTTCCCACCCGGCAGCAATGTCATTTGGCTGGGTCTTTTCTCCCTAGCCAGGGCGGCTGGTGGGCAGGTCATCGCGTGGTGCCGAGGCAGTGCCGTGGCTTTCAGGGGCTGGTGAGCAGCTGAGAGAGGGCGATGGGATAGGAAGGGGTGGGTGGGGAGCAGAAAGTAACCTGAGAGGAAGGGAACAGAGCAGGAGCTCCTGTGTCTGTGAGGTGCTGGCAATTGGGTGTCCCCCAAAGGGCTGCGTGTGGACGTTCCTAGAACCAGAGCAAGGCCTGTGGCCTCCCCTGTGGATGGACACCTTTCCGGCTGCTCCGTCCGTCTGGGCCTGGCTCAGGGAAGGCGAGCGGGGCCGAGCTGGGTGCGCGGGGGGACGGGAGGCGAGAGGGAGGGTACATGTGTCTCCTGTTACGAAGCACAGAAAAGGGAGAGGGAGCCGCACGGTTCAGCCCCTCGTACTTTGCCCACCAGTGAGCCCTAATGCCCCCCCACCAACTTGGGGCCATTAAGTCCTGGCTCTGCGTCTGCTGTTGGTAGCGCCCTTGGATCACACCCGCGGGTCCTCTCTACATTTCTCTTCCCAACGGGGGACGTTTTATCGGCCCCGTTATCGCAACACACCCACCCTGCCCCCCTCGCACCAGCAGTGCCCCCTCTGCCCGGCACAGTCTCCCATTCCCTGGGCCAGGTGCCATCCCCTACCCCCTTCCCCACACCTGTCCCAACCCTCGGCCCTGCAGCCCCTCAGCGCCTGCCCCTCCTGTCCACACGGCTCTGGGCAGCGGCTTGGGTGTGTGTACGGCCCTGTACCCCACCTCCCTGTGCAAGCTGCGAGTGCCCTGCCAGGTCAGATCCATGGGGCAGCGCTGCATCCTCCCCCCGCCCCCCACTGCCAGGTCAGATCCATGGGGCAGCGCTGCATCCTCCCCCCGCCCCCGCCCTGCCAGGTCAGATTCATGGGGCAGCGCTGCATCCTCCCCCCGCCCCAGCCCTGCCAGGTCAGATCCATGGGGCAGCGCTGCATCCTCCCCCCGTCCCCGCCCTGCCAGGTCAGATCCATGGGGCAGCGCTGCATCCTCCCCCCGCCCCCGCCAGGTCAGATCCATGGGGCAGCCCCACATTTCTCCCCCCTCCCCGTGTACACAGTTACTGCACAGACTAGTTCAGCCCCGCAAGCAATTGTTATAGGCTGTGGTTGAGACCAGTGCTTAATTTGTGCCGGTTCAGAGCCCGGCCCCTCCGGCCTGGCGGTCCAGAGCCTGGCCCCTCTGGCCTGGCGGTCCAGAGCCCCGGCCCCTCCGGCCTGACGGTCCAGGGCCCGGCCCCTCCGGCCTGGCGGTCCAGAGCCCGGCCCCTCCGGCCTGGCGGTCCAGGGCCCGGCCCCTCCGGCCTGGCGGTCCAGAGCCCGGCCCCTCCGGCCTGGCGGTCCAGAGCCCCGGCCCCTCCGGCCTGGCGGTCCAGAGCCCGGCCCCTCCGGCCTGGCGGTTCAGAGCCCGGCCCCTCCGGCCTGGCTCCTCTCTCCTTACAAGTGACGCCGGGTCAGAGACTCAGCTATCCCGCCCAGGAGCAGTGCAAATCTCCAAGCTCAGGTGCAGTATTTATCATCCATTCTTTAGTATCCAACACGCCGACGATCCCCCTCCTGGTCTTTCCGGCCCGTTTCAGAGCGTGGGCCCTGCCATTGGAGTGGATTGCTGCGGAAGGGACAAGACTGTAACGTCAGAAGCCAGAGCTCACATCTCAGGCCAGTTGGCTTGGAGGAACGAAGGAGGGAGCAGGGCCTGTGTACAGCCCAGGGGTTCTCAAACTTCTTCTTTAGGAGGCCCCCCAACATGCTATAAAATGTCTGTGGCCCACCTGTGCCACAACACCTGGTTTTCAGTAGATTAAAAGCCAGGGCCGGCGTTAGGGGGTAGCAAGCAGGGCAATTGCCCAGGACCCCACGCCACAGGGGGCCCCACGAAACTAAGTTTCTCGGGCTTCGGCTTCAGCCCCAGGTAGCAGGGCTCAGGCTTCAGCTTTCTGCCCTGGGCCCCAGTGACTCTAACACTGGCCCTGCTGTCTGGTTTTTTTTGGCGGACCCCATGAAACCTGCTCGTGGTCCCCCAAGGGGCCCAGAGCCCTGGTTGAGAACCGCTGGCACGGCATATGTTAGAACCTAAACTCCGGTGCCAGGTGCTCTCGCTGCAGAATGCGCGCTCAGCGAGGTAACCTGCCCTGGTTCCTGTTAAAGACCAGCGAGAGGAATACTGCCTTGGGAATGACTGACCACTTCTTCTTCCCTTACCCCTGCGACAAGGTGGAGTCCTTTCCACTTGGTGAGTCTGAGCATTGGTTGCACTGGAGATGCTGCAGCTTCTTTGGTTCCGTCGACGCCTCTTTGTCCCTTGAGCCTGGACAAAGGGCGAGGCTGTCCGCAGGGTTGGGCAGACCCTGGGTTCTGAACTGTTGATGGCAGGCAGATGTGGTTGCGAGTACATTGATACATTGCTGAGTGGTTCAGATTAGCCAAGTGTCACGGAGTCCCTGGGCGATGCTCTGGAACTGCGCCCCATGAAGCCAGTCAGGACTCTGGGGCAGTCGCCTTTCTGTGAGCAGCCTGTCTTCAGGACACACAGCTCACACTGCTTCCACCTTCCTGGATCTGACCTCGGAGCATTCAGCATCCTCTGCCCCTCCGTGTGCTTCCCACAGCGAGTCCGCCCAGGCGGGGCTCCTGGGGAAGCCAGAGGGTCCTGCACCCCAACTTTGCAGTCAGACGTGACTCTCAGTGAGCCAGTAAAACAGAGGTTTATTAGACGACAGGAACATGGTCTAACACAGAGCTTGCAGGTGCAGAGAACAGGACCCCTCAGCTGGGTCCATTTTGGGGGGCAGTGAGCCAGACAACCCCGTCTGCCCTTCACTCCATGCCCCAGCCAGCCCCAAACTGAAACTCCCTCCAGTCCCTCCTCCTCTGGGCTTTGCCCCTTTCCCGGGCCAGGAGGTCACCTGCTTTCTTTGTTCTCCAACCCTTTAGCTCTCACCTTGCAGGGGGGAAGAGCTCAGGCCATCAGTTGCCAGGAAACAGGGTGTCGGCCATTCTCTGTGTCCAGACTCCTGCACACACCTGCCCTCTAGGGCTCTGCAATGATCATACACCCTTACCGCACCACCTAGATACTTAAGAACTTCATAGGGGAAACTGAGGCACCCCCACACTATTCAGAGGAAACATTAAGAACAGTCCCACTTCGTCACATCTCTCCCCCCTTTGAGATCGAACTGAGCGGGGTCACTTTAGCCGGTGACCTGGGGAAGTTCCAAGCCACCAACGTTCCCATGGATGCCCCAGCATCTCTCCCATTCCTTGGTGGGAGTTACACCAGGCCCTTCCAGTTTCACGCCCTCCCTTAGGTCGCGGGTGGTCGATAGCACTCGCAGGCCGCATGTGGGAAGGTTTATGCGGCCCGTGCCCTTTGGCCACCCCAAAACCCCAGGGGGTCAAACTGGGATTGGATCTTCTCCCCATCAAGCTGGCCAAACACAGCCACTTGGTTATAGGACGGTTTAACTTTCTTAACAGCTTTCACTTCATCTGAGACCTTCTCAAAGCTACCCACACTGGGTCTTTCAACAGGACAGTCAGTGGATCCATTCACAACAGAAAATTTCTGGCTGTTAGGAACTGAAACTTTCTTGATTAAATCACTTTCACACCCTTCAGTTGCAGTAAACTGCTTGCAAAGACTCCATGAGGATTCCTTTCCCTAGGGCCTTTCTATGCAACAATTCACCCCTCACAGAAATTCTGCTCTTACCCTCTTTACCTAGGGCTTGCTCTAGAGGAACACTTTCCTGAGCAACAACAGACTCTTTCTGGGTCTCCCTTACATCCAGAATCACCTCTGGCCCATCCGGCGGATTCCTGCACAATCCCCTTTCAGGCAAACTTACAGACTTCCTAGATAAAAGGTCAGAAGCATTCTCCTTCCCTTTGCCACACACAATTTCAGGAATCTTTTCCTTCTTGCTACAGGTTTCCACACCCTCAGTAGGTAACACAATCACATCACCTTCATGCTCTCCTTGTGCCCTGGCTAGGATCTCACCCTGATCAGACAGAGTTGCTGCACCCTTTCCCAGCCACACACTAGCAACAGGCAAAATACAAGCACCAGAATTGTCTGGTCTCTGGGATTTTACATAGTCACTAACTGGATGCGACCTAGTTACAGGGCCATTCTCCCGAGCAGATGCAAATTTAGGACCCTTCCCTTCCTGGGCTTTAGCTGAATCCAGAACCAGCTCTGAGACAACTGCACGACCCTCAACCATCACAGGCTGAAAGGCCCCTTCTGTCTGCTCCACAGACAAAGAAGAGCCAGACTCACTTTCTCCTTTCCCAGACACACAGCTTGGGATCTCATTCCCCTTGTCCCAGGACACAAGGCTGGTCACAGACAACTGCTTGGAGATCAGGGTAGCTCCCTCCACAGGCAAGTCAATACCCCTGACAGACACAGGCACATTTCCTTCACTGTCCCAATTCTCCACCCAGCTAACAGGTAAGGTCCAGGGACACTCATCTCCCACTCTCCTCTCCTTCTCGCCCTGCTGACTAGACACAGCCATCAGCTTACAAGGCTGCCTAGGCTCATCCCCCCACTCAGCTGGGATCTTATCTCCCCCCTTGCTCAGCGCTGCCCTTGCTGTCCCAGTGGGGGTAGGCAGCGAGCTCGCTGCTTTCCTCACAGCATCAGAGCCAGCGTGAGCCCCTTCTCCAGTGTGCAAGGGGACGGGGAGCATCTCTCTGTCCCACCCAGCCCCAGGGGTCTGGTTACAGGCAGGCAGGTAGCCTGAGCCTAGCAGCTCCTCCCCCTGCCAGCCAGGTCATCTGCATTTTCACTGACCATTTCCCTCTCCACCAACTGGTTCCCTGGATTCAAATTCAAACCCTTGGCCGTTACAGGAGCAGGGCCTGGATCCTGTCCCAAAGAGACACAGTCACCCCCCAACAGGGTCTCGCAGCCGATATCCCGGGGAACCCCAACAACCATCCAGCCTGACCCCTCCTGGGTCTGCACAGGGATCTGGGCCATAGGCAGGGCGAGGGGCTTCATCCCTGGGACCCTCACACAGCTCACACAGCCCCTCAGCCTCTGGGGCTGCACCACCCAGGGCCTGACACCAGTTCTCTCTGTCCCAGGGTCTCGCCACCCCAGGAATGTCTCCCCATTGACCATCACCTTCCGCTCCCCCTGGGGGTTCGAGGGGCCAGGCCCCAGGAAACTCCACACAGACATATAGGTTGGGACCAGGAGTGGGAGCCTGTCCACCTCTCCACCCATCTGGCTGACGGAGTCTATGGCCTTGGGACCCAGCAAGGGAGCTAGACACCGGGGCTTTTCCGCAGGGTCCCCCTGGTTCAAATCTCCAGCCTGCTCAAAGGCAGTGAGGTGGGCATCCACATCCCCCCCTCCTTAACCAGGGGCAGCAATTGAGTCTTGAGGTTCCCTGCGGAACTGGCCCCCTGGGGTCTATCCCCACTCACCCCGGGGAGGTCCCTTAGGGCTCTCCGCTCCCCCACCGCCAGTTCATGCTGCTGCTGCTTCTGCAGCTCTTTCTCGGGCTCTCGCTCTCTCTCACAGTCCTCTTGCTCTCTCGGACTCAGCTCCAATCCCGTCCGTCTCTGATCCCCCGACGGGGAACCCGATCGTGAAGACCCCCGTCTGGTCGGGGACAGGAGTCTTAGGGGTGCCTGGCTCCCACTCCAGCTGCTCCCAGATTCTGCTATAGCCCCATTTGGGTCAGGAATCTGTCCCTTAGAGCGGTCATCCTCCTCCAGCTGCATGATGAACTGTGCTTTGGTGAACTTTCCAATGCTCCACCCTCTCTTTTTGCACAGGGTTACAATGTCCTTCTTAAGGAGATGGTGACAGGCCATCACTCCGCTCTTCCCAAGTTGTTGTGGACTCACAGTCCTGTGTGCTCTCAGCTCTCCACGGTTTCCAGGGAGAACCCCTAGTGTGCCAGCCCTTCTCGAGGTCACCACCTCTTTGCCAGTGTCGAGCTGCAGACTCCTCTGCCCCTTGGACCGCTCGCTGCAATCCCCAGGGGAACCCTGTTACTGCAAAAGTCCTTCTCTCTGGTCACGCACTTCCAGGAGTTAACCGCCCCCTGAAACCGTCTCTCTCTGAATCTTCAGCACACCTGGTCCCCGTCAATCCCCCTTCGTTTTACTGCTCCCCCGTCACTTACTGCAGGAAGCGCCGTCCATGGGGTGCAGTACATCCCACCGCTGCCACCAGTTGTCACGGAGTCCCTGGGCGATGCTCTGGAACTGCTCCCCATGAAGCCAGTCAGGACTCTGGGGCAGTCGCCTTTCCGTGAGCAGCCTGTCTGCAGGACACACAGCTCACACAGCTTCCACCTTCCTAGATCTGACCTCGGAGCATTCAGCATCCTCTGCCCCTCCGTGTGCTTCCCACAGCGAGTCCACCCAGGCGGGGCTCCTGGGGAAGCCAGAGGGTCCTGCACCCCAACTTTGCAGTCAGACGTGACTCTCAGTGAGCCAGTAAAACAGAGGTTTATTAGACGACAGGAACATGGTCCTACACAGAGCTTGCAGGTGCAGAGAACAGGACCCCTCAGCTGGGTCCAATTTGGGGGGCAGTGAGCCAGACAACCATGTCTGCCCTTCACTCCATGTCCCTGCCAGCCCCAAACTGAAACTCCCTCCAGCCCCTCCTCCTCTGGGCTTTGTTCCTTTCCCGGGCCAGGAGGTCACCTGATTCCTTTGTTCTCCAACCCTTTAGCTCTCACCTTGCAGGGGGGAAGGGCCCAGGCCATCAGTTGCCAGGAAACAGGGTGTCGGCCATTCTCAGTGTCCAGACTCCTGCACACACATGCCCTCTAGGGCTCTGCAATGATCATACATCCTTACCGCGCCACCTAGATACTTAAGAACTTCATAGGGGAAACTGAGGCACCCCCACACTATTCAGAGGAAACATTAAGAACAGTCCCACTTCGTCACACCAAGTGTGCTGATTTGAGAAATGCTGTTCAAGTGAAAAGTTGACCTGAAAAGTTGCAAGTACCTGGAGGATGGAGGGGTGATTCTTAGCAGCCAGCATGGATTTACCAAGAACAAACCAGCTTGATTTCCTTCTTTGACAGGGTAACTGGTTTGGTGGATAGGGGGCATGCGGTGGACGTAATATACCTGGACTTCAGCCAGGCTCTTGACACAGTCCCATGTGACATTCTGATAAGTAAACTGGAGAAATGCGGGCTTGGCAGAACTATCGTTAAGTGGATACAGAATTGGTTAAACAACCGCAAAGAAAGAGTAACTATGAATGGGATGATGTCAGATTGAAGGGAGGTCTCAACTGGGGTTCCACAGGGATCTGTTCTGGGTCCAGTGTTGTTTAACATCTGTATCAATGACCTGGATATAGGAATAGAGAGCTCATTGATCTAGTTTGCAGATGACGAAGGGGGAAGGAAGGGGGGGGATGGGTTGCCAACACTTTGGAGGATAGAGCTAAAATTCAAATGGATCTTGATAAATTCGAGAATGGGGTTACAGACAACACAATGGCATTCAGCAAATACAAATGGAAGGTGCTTCACTTAGGGAAGAAAAACCAAATGTACAAACACAGACTTGGGGTGTGTGACAGGTTCGGTCACACCTGACATGCTGGAATTACCTCTGAGCCCGTTTTCCCTCCCAGCTTGGGACTCCAGACCTCTGCCTTGTTGAGCCAGACACGCCAGCCTGCTGCAACACAGACCTACGTCTGGTCCATGCCCCCAAAGCTACAGACTTTAACCAAAAACTGCTCAGCAGGTCACCTTTCTCCAGCACCCAGACACCCAGATCCCAATGGGATCCAAAGGCCAAATAAATCCGTTTTACTCTGTATGAAGCTTATACAGGGTAAACTCATAAATTGTCCACCCTCTCGAACACTGATAGAGAGAGATGCACAGCTGTTTGCTCCCCCAGGTATTAATCACCTTGGGTTAATTAATAAACAAAAGTGATTTTATTAAGTATAAAAAGTAGGATTTAAGTGGTTTTAAGTAATAAACAGAACAATGTAAGTTACCAAGCAAAATAAAACAAAACACGCAAGTCTAAGCCTAATACATTTAAGAAACTGAATACAGGTCAATCTCAGCCTCAGAGATGTTCCAATAAGCTTCTTTCACAGACTAGACTCCTTCTTAGTCTGGGCCCAATCCTTTCCCCTGGTACAGTTCTTGTTAGCTCTAGCTCAGGTGGTAAGTAGGGGCTTTCTCATGACTGGCAGCCTCCTTTGTTCTGTTCCACCCCCTTTTATGGCTTTGGCACAAGGCGGGAATCCTTTGTCTCTCTGAGTCCCCACCCTTCCTTCTAAATGGAAAAGCACCAGATTTAAGATGGATTCCAGTACCAGGTGACATGGTCACATGTCCTGTGAGACCCCCAAGGCTCCGTTCTTTCCAGCCTGACTCACGTGAACACAGGAAGGCTTACAAGTAAACAGAGCCATTCACCACCAATTGTCCTAGTCAATGGGAGCCATCAAGATTCTAAACCATCATTAATGGCCCACACTTTGCATAATTACAATAGGACCTAAGAGTTATATGTCATATTTCTAGTTTCACATACAAGAATGATACATTTATACAAATGGGATGACCACACTCAGTAGGTTATAGGCTTTGTAATGATCCCTTACAAGAAACCTTTTGCATGAAGCATATACCAGTTACATTATATTCACACTCCAAGCATATTTTCATAAAGCATATGGAGGGCAACGTCACACGGGGGATAACTGGCTTGGCAGCAGCACTGCTGAGAAGGCTCTGGGGGTTGTGGTGGATCACACTCTGGACACGAGTCAGCAATGCGATGCTGTTGCAAAAGAAGCAAATGTGATTTCAGGTTGCGTTAACAGGAGGTGACAGTGCCGCTCTACTCGTCGCTGGTCAGGCCTCGGCTGCAGTGCGGTGTCCAGTTTTGGTCACCAGTGTCTAGAAAGGATGTAGAAACTGGAAAGGATCCAGAGGCGAGCAACAAGGATGATCAAAGGGGTGGAATGCAGCCATGGGAGCAAAGGCTGAAGGACCTGGGTATGTTTAGTTTGGAGAAGAGAAGATTAAGGGGGGCATGATTGGGGTCTTCAGATACTTGACAGGCTGCCATAAAAAGGGAGAAAAGTTGTTCTCTCTGGCCCCAGAGGGCAGGACAAGAGGCGATGGGGTCAAACTCCAGCAGAGCAGGTTTAGATTAAATCTCAGGATCAACTTCCTAAGTGTAAGAACAGCAGGACAATGGGACAGAGCAGGGGCCTGGGGAGGTCGTGGAAGCTCCTTCACGGGAGGTTTCAAAAGGAAGCTGGAGCCATGTGTCTGGTCTTGGTTGGTTTAGAAACAACCAATCCTGCATCGTGGCGGGCGTTAGACTAGCTGACCCTTGCGGGCCCTTCTGACCCCGTGGGTCTATGTTTCCGTGAACCTAGTGTGAACTTAGGTAGTGCCTAGGCTCAGAGAAGCAGGGTTCACCTGTTGGGCCAGCCCAGGAGCGGCTGTGACACTCAGCGCGTTTGCAAAGCTCGTTTGGTAGATTTCTTCTTTAACATCAAACTAGCACCTCGGCAAATTCATAAAAATGCCTCCCTTTGGCTCTTACCTTTTCCCCTCCCCAGGTCATGCACACGCTGCGGGGGCAGGGCCCCCACTCCACACACACACACTGCTGGGGCAAGGCCCCCACTTGACACACACTCTCCCGGCTGGGGGAAGATCCTTCCCAAGGCAGCGCGACCATTTCCCTGCCCAAGGCCTGCGCATGGCGTGGTCGCTACCCGTCGCCCGTTCTCTTTCAGGCAGCACAAGCTGGAGGAGAGCCTGCTGTTCTCGGGCAAGTTCACGGATGCCCTGCAAGCCCTGCTGGACTGGCTGTACCGGGCCGAGCCGCAGCTGTGTGACGAGGTGCCGGTTGGAGGGGATCGCGACCTAGTCAGCGACCTCATGGACAAGCACAAGGTCTGTATTCCTCTGGTGCCACATCCCCTGATTCTGCCTCCCCCTGCCCCACACTCTTCAGGATGCACAATCCCCGCCCGGGACGCAGGGATGATGCACGCTGGGGCAGGAGCTGTGACGAAATGAGAATGTTCTTAGTGTTTTCTCTGAATACTGTGTGGGTGCCTCAGTTTCCCCTAGGCAGTTCTTAAGTATCTAGGTGGGGGGATAAGGGGGTGTGATTGTTGCAGAGCCCGAGAGGGCAGGCGTGATGGTGTCTGCACAGAGAATGGCTGACACCCTTTCTCCTGGCAACTGATGGCCTGGGCCCTTCCCCTGCAAAGGTGCGGACTGAAGGGGCTGGAGAACAGAGAGATCAGGTGGCCTCCTGGCCCGGGAGAGAGACAAATGAGAGGAGGGGCTGGAGAGTTTCAGTTTGGAGCTGGCTGGGGAAATGGAGGGAGGCCCAGTTGGGGCTCAGGCCTCCCCGCCCCCCAAGATGAACCTGACTGAGGGGTCCTGTTGTCTGTACCTACAAGCTCTGGTTTGGACTGTGTTCCTGTCATCTAATAAACCCTCTGTGTTACTGGCTGGCTGAGAGTCCCGTCTGACTGCGGAGTTGGGGGGCAGGACCCTCTGGCTTCCCCAGGACCCCGCCTGGGTGGACTCGCTGTGGGAAGCGCACGGAGGGGCAGAGGAGGCTGAATGCTCCGAGGTCAGACCCAGGAAGGTGGAAGCCGGGTGAGCTGTGTGTCCCGCAGACAGGCTGCTCCCAGAGAGGAGGCTCCCCCAGAGTCCGGCCTGGCTTCGTAGGGAGCAGTTCCAGAGCACCGCCGAGCTCGCCCAGAAATGCCGACGCTCTCTCTCCCTGGCACCTTCCCGCCGCGACAGTCCCCTGCACGCTCCCAGCTGGGCCCGGATGCCCCAGGCAAAGAGAGAGCCCAGCGAGAGCCCCGCTCAGCTCCATGCCTGGGGCCCCAGGGACAGGCAGAGCTGTGGGCCAAGGGCTCCCTGCAGCTGCTCTCACACTGACCTTGCACAGTCCTACGCCAGCCTGACCCTGGCCCACACCTGCTCTCCCGCCCCAGGTTTTCCAGAAGGAGCTGGGCAAGCGAGCCAGCTGCATTAAGATGCTGAAGCGCTCGGTGAGGGACCTGACGCGGGGCAGCAGCAGCGTCGACTCCCAGTGGCTGCAGAAGCAAATGGAGGAGCTGAGCGGCCGCTGGGACCTGATCTGCAAACTCTCCGTCTCCAAGCAGGGCCGGCTGGAGGCTTCGTTACAGCAGGTGAGAGGAGGGAGAGAGGGGCTAGGTGCAGTGGCTGTGGGGCTGGGACCCCAGACTCGCAGGGAGGGCAGGGGGCCGTGGCCGGGGACCCAGACTCGCAGGGAGGGCAGGGGGCCGTGGCCGGGGACCCAGACTCGCAGGGAGGGCAGGGGGCCGTGGCCGGGGACCCAGACTCGCAGGGAGGGCAGGGGGCCGTGGCCGGGGGCCCAGACGCGCAGGGAGGGCAGAGGGCCGTGGCCGGGGACCCAGACTCGCAGGGAGGGCAGGGGGCCGTGGCCGGGGGCCCAGACTCGCAGGGAGGGCAGGGGGCCGTGGCCGGGGACCCAGACTCGCAGGGAGGGCAGGGGGCCGTGGCCGGGGGCCCAGACTCGCAGGGAGGGCAGGGGGCTGTGGCCGGGGACCCAGACTCGCAGGGCGGGCAGGGGGCCGTGGCCGGGGACCCAGACGAACAGGGAGGGCAGGGGGCCGTGGCCGGGGACCCAGACTCGCAGGGAGGGCAGGGGGCCGTGGCCGGGGGCCCAGACGCGCAGGGAGGGCAGGGGGCCGTGGCCGGGGACCCAGACTCGCAGGGAGGGCAGGGGGCCGTGGCCGGGGGCCCAGACTCGCAGGGAGGGCAGGGGGCCGTGGCCGGGGACCCAGACTCGCAGGGAGGGCAGGGGGCCGTGGCCGGGGGCCCAGACTCGCAGGGAGGGCAGGGGGCTGTGGCTGGGGACCCAGACTCGCAGGGCGGGCAGGGGGCCGTGGCCGGGGACCCAGACTCGCAGGGAGGGCAGGGGGCCGTGGCCGGGGGCCCAGACTCGCAGGGAGGGCAGGGTGCCGTGGCCGGGGGCCCAGACTCGCAGGGAGGGCAGGGGGCCATGGCCGGGGACCCAGACGAACAGGGAGGGCAGGGGGCCATGGCCGGGGGCCCAGACTCGCAGGGAGGGCAGGGGGCCGTGGCCGGGGGCCCAGACTCGCAGGGAGGGCAGGGGGCCGTGGCCGGGGACCCAGACTCGCAGGGAGGGCAGGGGGCCGTGGCCGGGGGCCCAGACTCGCAAGGAGGGCAGGGGGCCGTGGCCGGGGCTATCGGACCCTGTCCAGGCAGGGAAGCAGCACCACTTTCCGGCTAGGAGGGTTGGAGCCTGTGGCACGAGTGTGGACGTGCTGATTTCAGTCCAGGAGAGGCCATTGCGGGTTAGCTCTTCCCTGTGTCCACTCGGTTTGAGCTGAACCCCCAGGAGCTGCTCTTGGCCCGAAATCTCAGGGTCCGCACAGGGATGGCGCCCATCTCGCTGGATCAGCTTCCCAGGGAGACCAGGCCGGTCTGAGCGGCACCGTCAGGGCCTCCCGGCCCTTCGGCGCGTCTGTGGAGAGTGTCAGGCTGAGCTAACCGCCAGCCCCCCGAGTCGGGACAGGGCCACCTGGCCACACGGGGGGCACGGGGCAAGCCGGGCGAGAGGGGGCACCAGCCTCTGAGCCCAAGGCTGGTCCGGTCCCTGCCCACCCTCGCTCTCTGTGCAGGCGGAGGAGTTCCACACCCTGGTGCGCTCGTTCCTGGCCCACCTGGCTGAGTCGGAGAAAACCCTCCGGCACGGCGTCTTCCCGGAGGAGGAGGCGGCCATGCGCGAGTGCCAGAGCCAGCTGCAAGTGAGTGCCCCCCACCCCAGCTGCTGCCCCGCCTCTCCTGGGTGCAGCAAGGCCTGGAGCAGGGCCTCCGGCCCCCACCGCCCAGTTTCAGCTCCTGCCCCCCGCCTTCGCCCTGCCCCCTGCCTGCCCCAAGTCCGTTCCTGGCCACGCCCCGGGCCGGGCAGGGCGAGGCAGGAGCCCCCCCTTGGCCCAGCCCTGGCCCCATCCTGCCGGCCAAAGTCAGGGAGGGCTTTGACCCCTTGTCTTGCCAGGCAGCCTCTGCACCCCCAGGCCTCAGGACCGGGTCTCTGCAGCCACCACCATGGCACTGCCTCTCCATCCCGATGGAGTCCCCCAGCCCGGCTCGGCAGCCCCCCCCGCCCGGCCTGGCAGCCCCCCCAGCCCGGCCTGGCAGCTCTCGGGCGTGCTGCGGAGCTGAGCTGCCCTTGCGTCGGGAGCAGGAGCTGATGGAGACGCTGCAGTGCCAGCAGCTGGAGCTGGAGTGTCTCACGTCGCTGGGAGAGGAGATCCTGTCCGCCTGCCACCCCGACTCCATCGTCACCATCAAGTCCTGGATCACCGTGGCCAAGAGCCGCTTCCAGGAGGTGGGTGTGAGCAGACCCCGTCGGGCCGGGGCAGGCAGAGCCTCAGGGCGCCCGCCAGGACCCGGGGGGGCTGGGACCCATGGGCTCCTGCAGCCCATCACACGGCCATGCTGGGCCTGGGCCGGCCGCCTGCATCACCCCTCCCCTGGCCTCAGCTTCCTGACCCAAACAGGGGCTTCCTCACTGCCTGCCCTGCGTCCTCAGGGGCCCTGGGGCAGGGCCTGGGGGCTTGGGAGCCGAGGGGATTCGCACACGCCCGGCGTGCCCAGGCTGCACAGTGCACAGGCTCCAGCCGCAGGTGGTCGGGCTGCCCTCCTCCCGCTGCCCAGCGCCAGACACACCAGGACAGACCCTGCCTGCCCCCTCCGCAGCGCACAGCCCCTCCTGCGAGACCCTGCGCTCCCAGCCCCTGCCGGGGCCCCACTACTCCCCTGTCCGGGGTTCCAGGCCCGGCGGGGCATCTCCCGGCTGGCCGGGGCACCCAGCAGGGTCTGTCCGGGAGAACACCCACGGGCCGCCCCGGCAGAGCGGCTGACAGGTGTCAGTCACCGGCTTCCTGCTGCGTCTCCCTGGGCGGGCGGGGGGGCAACCTGTGTGAGTGGTGACCCCCCCTCCTCCCCACCCGAGCCTGCCACAACACTGGACATGAAGCGGCCGCATCACCCCTGTAGACAGCGCAGCCTAGACAAGTGACAGAGACCCTAATGGGGACACAGTGCCATAGCCTGCCACCCTGTGCCCACGGGGCCCTGGTCTGTCTCTGCGGTGCCCTGTGCCCGCGGGGCTCCACTCCGTGTCCTCGGTGCCCGTGGGCCCCCCGATCTGTGTCCTGGTGCCCCTCAGTCCGTGTCCTCCGTGCCCTTTTCCCAGGGTCTCTGTCCTCGGTGCCCTGGTCCCTTGGTGCCCTGTGCCCACAGGGCCTGTTTGTGCCCTCATTGCTCCCCACGGTTTGTGGCCAGGGGGTGCCTCCCCCAGTCTCTGCTCCATGCCGGCCCCGGTCACTGCCCGTGTGTGCAGGTGCTGAGCTGGGTCCAGCAGCAGAGCGAGCGGCTCCAGGCCCAGACGGCCAGGCTGGCCGCGGAGCGGGAGGAGATGGGCCAGCTCGTCGACTGGATCGCGGCTGCCGAGGAGTCGCTGAGCCTGAGGGACCAGGAGACGCTGCCCGAGGACGCCCAGCAGCTGGAGGAGCTCAGCTCCCAGCACGTGGTAACGGGGCCGGGCCGGTACCTGCCCCTCTGCCGCCCCCTCCTCTGCCATTCCCCCCTGCTGCCCCCTCTGTCTCCCCCTCCTCTGCCCCCGCCCCCCCGCCGCCCCCTGCTCTGCCATTCCCCCTGCTGCCCCCTCTGCCACCGCCCCCTCCTCTGCCATTCCCCCCTGCTGCCCCCTCTGTCGCCCCCTCCTCTGCCCCCACCCCCCTGCTGCCCCCTCCTCTGCCATTCCCCCCTGCTGCCCTCCCCGCCGCCCCCTGCTCTGCCATTCCCCCTGCTGCCCCCTCTGCCACCGCCCCCTCCTCTGCCATTCCCCCCTGCTGCCCCCTCTGCCGCCCCCTCCTCTGCCCCCGCCCCCCTGCTGCCCCCTCCTCTGCCCCCGCCCCCCTGCTTCCCCCTCTGTCGCCCCCGACACCTCCTCTGCCCCCCCTGCTGCCCCCTCTGCCGCCCCCTCCTCTGCCATTCCCCCCTGCTACCCCCTCTGTCACTCCCTGACACCTCCTCTGCCCCCGCCCCCCGCCATCTCCTTCTCTGCCACCCCGGCCACCCCCCTCCTCTGCCATCAACTGCCCAGCCAAGCACCTCACTGCTTCTTGCCCCTACTGGCCCAGGGTCTGACTCCCCTGCCCCACCCCCATGGGGCAGTGACGTGCTTCGCCCCCCCCCCCCCGCCCCACATTGCCCTGGCTCCATGGGGCTCTGACCCTCCCCCCAGCCCCACCCCCATGGGGAGTGAGGTCCCTCGCCCCCACCGCCACACGCCCGTGTCAGCTCTTTGGGGCCAGGCCTGGTCGCTCTGTGGCCCATCCAGAGCATCCTGGGGGTGGGGGGAGAGAGCCCTGCTCCAGCAACCAGCCTGGCCACAGACAGCACCGCCCAGCCGGCCCATGGGATCTGCCCTGGCTTGTACTGGGGCCCTGCCCGCCAGCCCCTAAGGGTGGGGCGCACGCATCATGGGGGCCCCACTGGGAGGAGCCCAGGCCCCGCTCCCGCTCACGGCCAACTCTCCTGCCCAGGAGTTCATGGAGGAGCTGAACCGCAAACAGCCAGATGTGGAGAAGGTCACCAAGAGCTGCAAGCGCAAGCTGGCCCCGGAGCTGGGGCCGCCGGGCACCCGCAGGCTGGCTGCAGGTAAGGGCTCCTGCTGCTGGCTCCCACGCCTGCTCCTGGATCCCCCCTCGCTGCCCCCTGGAGCTCCCTTCACTGCCCCCTCAATCTGCCTCCTCCCACTGCCCCATGGAGCTTCACTGCCCCCCTCAATCTGCCTCCTCACACTTCCCCCCCTGGATTCCCCCTCACTTCCCCCTGGAGCCCCCTCGCTGCCCCCCTGTAACGAGGCTGGTTCTGGTGGGGCCCAACGGAGAGCGCCAATTCAGGACAAACTGCTTCAAGCAGGGCAGTAACGGCCCCAGGCTGGGGTTCCCGTGCACACCAAGGCAAACCCAACCAGCCAGCCAGAGAGGACTTTGGTCTCACCCCACTGGCTAACCACACGTCACACAAGCAATTCCCTTAGACACTCCAGTTTCCCAGTATCCCCACCAGTGCCACTCGTTATGGGGACGAATGGTTATGAAAACCAATACCCCAGTAAAAGAACAAAGGTTCCCTCGATCCCAAAGGACCAAGCCCCAGACCCAGGTCGATATACAAATCAGATCTTACCCCCAAATCACGCTGTCGCCAATCCTTTCAAATCTAAAATCTAAAGGTTTATCCAGAAAAGGCAAAGGATAGAGACGAGAGCTAGAATGGGTTCAATGGAATCAATGACAGACAGTGACGGCCAAGTTCTTGGTTCAGGCTTGTAGCAGGGATGGAATAAACGGCAGGTTCAAATCCAGTCTCTGGAGAACATCCCCAGCTGGGAGGGGTCCTTCAGTCCTTGGTTCAAAGCTTCAGTGCAGCCAAGTCCCTCCAGAGGTAGGAAGCAGGATTGAAGACCAGATGGAGGAGCTGCAGCAGCTTTGTATAGTCTCTTGCCATGTGGTCTCTGCTTTCTGTGTCCCAAAGACAAGCTGCCCATCCCATGGCCTGGAAACACCTCAAACTTCTGTCCACAGGCAGGTCCCTGCACACCTGGCTGAGTCCCAAGGCGTGTCTGCCTTCTCACAATGGGTCAGTTGTGTAGCGGATGGTCCTTAATGGGCCACGCAGCAGGCTAGGCAGAGCTGACACCAACTTGTCTGGGGTGTCACCCAGAAGCAGAGCAGAAGTTTGAAATACAGACGGTACAGAGCCAATATTCATAACTTCAACTACAAAAATGAGACACACACACAGACAGCATAATCCTAACCAGCAAACCATCACCTTGTCTGAGACACCTCATTTGACCCCCTTTATACAAGATTTGGTGCCACTACAGGACTTTGGTTGCAACAATGATCTATATGGTCCCAGATTATGTCAATAACGTCACACCCCCTCAATCTGCCTCCTCCCACTTCACCCCTAAATACCCCCTCACTGTCCCCTTGTGATGGGTTCTGTCACAGAGATCCCATTGGGACTGTTACCTGATGTGCTGAGATTACCTCTGAGCCCATTTTCCCTGCCAGCTTGGGACTCCAGACCTCTGCCTTGTTGAGCCAGACACGCCAGCCTGCTGCAACACAGACCTAGGTCTGGTCCACGCCCTCAAAGCTGCAGACTTAACTGAAAACTGCTCAGCAAGTCACTTGTCTCCAGCACCCAGACACCCAGCTCCCAAATAAATCCGTTTTACTCTGTATGAAGCTTATACAGGGTAAACTCATAAATTGTCCACCCTCTATAACACTGATAGAGAGAGATGCACAGCTGTTTGCTCCTCCAGGTATTAATCACTTACTCTGGGTTAATTAATAAACAAAAGTGATTTTATTAAGTATAAAAAGTAGGATTTAAGTGGTTTTAAGTAATAACAGACAGAACAAAGTAAGTTACCAAGCAAAATAAAACAAAACACGCAAGTCTAAGCCTAACACATTTAAGAAACTGCATACAGGTAAATCTCACCCTCAGAGATGTTCCAGTAAGCTTCTATCACAGACTAGACTCCTTCCTAGTCTGGGTCCATCCTTTCCCCTGGTACAGCCCTTGTTAGCTCCAGCAGGCATCTTAGGTGGAAAGCAGGGGTGTTCTCATGACTGCAGCCCGCTTTGTTCTGGTCCACCCCCCTTTTATAGCTTTGGCACAAGGTGGGAATCTTTTGTCTCTGGGTCCCCACCCCTCCTTCTAAATGGAAAAGTACCAAATTTAAGATGGATTCCAGTATCAGGTGACATGGTCACCTCATTCTTCATTACCCAGGTCAGTTACACAGGAAGGCTTGCAGGTAAATAAACCCATTCACAACCAAGTGTCCTAGTGAATGGGAGCCACCATTAATGGCCCACACTTTGCATAATTATAATAGGACCTCAGAGTAATACTTCATATTCCTAGTTTCAGATACGAGAATGATACATACATAGAAATAGGATGACCACACTCAGTAGGTTTTAGGCTTTGTAATGATCCCTTACAAGAGACCTTTTGCATGAAGCATATTCCAGTTACCTCATATTCACACTCATAAGCATATTTCCATAAACATATGGAGTGCAACGTCACACCCCACCCCCTCAATCCACCCCCCACCTGCTGGATCCCCCCTCGCTGTCCCCTGGATCCCCCCTCACCGCCCCCCTCAATCTGTCTCCTCTCACTGCCACTGGTATCCCCCCTCACTGACCCGTGGAGCCCCCCTCACTGCCCCCTCCCCCTCGATCCCCCCGCCCATGGGTACTGAGGCCCGTCTCTCGGCTGGTTGCAGGGCGACGCAGTGCCGTGAAACCCCCCCGCGCCGCTCCCCAGGTGCCGCTCGTCGACCTGGAGCCCCCAAGCCCCCCCATGGCACAGCTCCTGCACCGCTGGCAGCAGCTCTGGCTCCTGGCCTTGGACCGGCAGTACCGGCTGCAGAGCGCCCTGCAGCGGCTGCGCGAGGTAGGGGAGTTGGGCTCCTGCCCTCGTCTCACGGGGGGCGGCGCAGCCCGGGGGCCCTGCAGCGGCTGCGCGAGGTAGGGGAGTTGGGCTCCTGCCCTCGTCTCACGGGGGGCGGCGCAGCCCGGGGGCCCTGCAGCGGCTGTGCGAGGTAGGGGAGTTGGGCTCCTGCCCTCGTCTCACGGGGGGCGGCGCAGCCCGGGGGCCCTGCAGCGGCTGTGCGAGGTAGGGGAGTTGGGCTCCTGCCCTCGTCTCACGGGGGGCGGCGCAGCCCGGGGGCCCTGCAGCGGCTGTGCGAGGTAGGGGAGTTGGGCTCCTGCCCTCGTCTCACGGGGGGCGGCGCAGCCCGGGGGCCCTGCAGCGGCTGCGCGAGGTAGGGGAGTTGGGCTCCTGCCCTCGTCTCACGGGGGGCGGCGCAGCCCGGGGGCCCTGCAGCGGCTGCGCGAGGTAGGGGAGTTGGGCTCCTGCCCTCGTCTCACGAGGGGCGGCGCAGCCCGGGGGCCCTGCAGCGGCTGTGCGAGGTAGGGTCCGTGGGAGCGGCAGGCTGGGGGGGTGCAGGCTGGCTGATGGGATGGAAGCCAGGCCTGGCTGCAGTGTGCACCACAGCTCCACACTCTGCTTCGGGCAACTAGAACCCCCCCCATGGCCCGTGCCTGGCCGAGCCGCCTTGGGGGCACAGATGCTCCATTCCCCCCCATGGCCCGTGCCTGGCCGAGCCGCCCTGGGGGCACAGATGCTCCATTCCCCCCCATGGCCCGTGCCTGGCCGAGCCGCCTTGGGGGCACAGATGCTCCATTCCCCCCCATGGCCCGTGCCTGGCCGAGCCGCCTTGGGGGCACAGATGCTCCATTCCCCCCCCACGGCCCGTGCCTGGCCGAGCCACCTTGGGGGCACAGATGCTCCATTCCCCCCCCCCATGGCCTGTGCCTGGCGGAGCCGCCTTGGGGGCACAGATGCTCCATTCCCCCGCCATGGCCTGTGCCTGGCCGAGCCGCCCTGGGGGCACAGATGCTCCATTCCCCCCCATGGCCCGTGCCTGGCCGAGCCGCCTTGGGGGCACAGATGCTCCATTCCCCCCCCATGGCCCGTGCCTGGCCGAGCCGCCTTGGGGGCACAGATGCTCCATTCCCCCCCCCATGGCCCGTGCCTGGCCGAGCCGCCTTGGGGGCACACATGCTCCATTCCCCCCATGGCCTGTGCCTGGCCGAGCCGCCTTGGGGGCACAGATGCTCCATTCCCCCCCTATGGCCCGTGCCTGGCTGAGCTGCCTTGGGGGCACAGATGCTCCATTCCCCCCCTATGGCCCGTGCCTGGCTGAGCCGCCTTGGGGGCACAGATGCTCCATTCCCCCCCATGGCCCGTGCCCGGCTGAGCTGCCCCCGTGGGTCATTCCTGGCGTCACTGTCTCTGAGGTGGAGGAGTTCGCACACTTTGACTTTGGCGTCTGGAGGAAGCGGTACGTGCAGTGGATCAGCCACAGGAAATCCCGCATCCTGGATGTTTTCCGAGGCATCGACCGGGACCAGGACGGGCGGATCAGCCAGGAGGAGTTCGTCCAGAGCGTCCTCTCCTCCAGTGAGCAGGGGCCCGGGCCCTGGAGGTGGGGGGGTGGGGTCCCTCCAGGGGATCTGGGGAGCCTGGGTCTGGCTGACCTGGTTGATGCAAGCTGCATGCTCCCCACATCACCTGGCTTCCATGGTGACTAGAAGGCGTCACTGGGGAGTGATGTTTTTGTAGGGCTGTGAGGGCTGATACTGGCGGGGGTGGGTGGGGGAGAGGCAGGGCCCCGACACTGGGGAATTTCTCCCTCTGGGAAGGACTGGGGCCAGGGAGACCCAGACCAGAGCCGGGGAGCCGCCTGGCTCGCAGGGGAACCACTGCAGGGGCACCGAAGGGTTCCCTGACAGCGTGCTTCCCCCGACCCAGAATTCCCCACTAACATCCTGGAGATGAGCGCTGTGGCCAGCATCTTTGATATGAACAGTGATGGCTTCATTGATTACTACGAATTCGTCAGTGCTCTGCACCCCAGCCGAGACCCGCTGCGGAGGGTTGCTGACGCTGACCAGATCCAGGACGAGGTATGGCAGGGTGCGGAGCTGGGCAGTTCAGGCACTGGGAGGGCACCAGGAGCTGCAGGAGAGGAGCGTTCGCAGCTACTGCGGGGGCAATGGGCAGTGAGTGGGAGCCTGAGGGTGTCACGGAGTGTGGGGGAGTCCAGGCCCTGCACCCCTCTTCCTGGGATTCACTGAGACTCTCAGTCAGCCAGTAAAACAGAAGGTTTATTGGACAACAGGAACACAGTCCAAAACAGAGCTTGTGGGTACACCCAGGACCCCTCAGTGAAGTCCTTCTGGGGGAGCAGGGAGCTTAGACCCCAGCCCTGGGGTTCCCTGTGTTCCTCCCCCCAGCCCCAAACTGAAACTAAACCCACCGAGCAGGTTCCCTGCTGCAGCCTCCGTCCACATTCCTGGGCAGAGGTGTTACCTCCCCCTCCCCCTCCTGGCTCAGGTGACAGGCTCTCAGGTCTCCCGTCCCCAGGGCACATTCCCAGGTCAACACTCCCCCCTCCCTGCTGCCTCACATCGTCACATCTCTCCCCCCTTCGAGACTGAACTGAGCGGGGTCACTGTGACCAGTGACCTGGGGAAGTTCGGGGCCCCCTCTCCGGGACAGCGCATCCGCTATCAGGTTGGCACTTCCCTTCACATGGACCATGTCCATGTCGTAATCCTGCAGGAGCAGGCTCCACCTCAGGAGCTTGGCGTTGGCTCCTTTCATCTGGTGCAGCCAGGTCAGGGGAGAGTGGTCGGTGTACACGGTGAAGTGTCGCCCGAAGAGATAGGGCTCCAGTTTCTTGAGGGCCCACACCATGGCCAGGCACTCCTTCTCGATGGCCGCGTAGTGTTGCTCCCGGGGTAGCAACTTCTTGCTCAGGTACACGATGGGGTGTCTCTCCCCCTTTTCATCCTCCTGCATTAACACCGCCCCCAGTCCCGTGTCGGAGGCGTCGGTGAACACCACAAAGGGCTTGTCAAAGTCTGGGTTTGCTAGAACTGGGCCACTGACCAGAGCCTCCTTCAGCGCCCGGAAAGCCTCCTGGCACTGCTCGGTCCAGACCACCTTGTCTGGCTTCCCCTTCTTGCATAGCTCAGTGATGGGGGTGGCTATGGCGCTAAAGTGGGGCACAAATCGTCGGTAGTATCCTGCCATCCCAATAAAGGCTTGGACCTGCTTTTTGGTGTGGGGAGCGGGCCAGTCTCTGATCACCTCCACCTTGGCCGGTTCCGGCTTTAGGCGGCCGCTCCCCACCCGATGGCCCAGGTAAGATACTTCAGCCATCCCCACCTTGCACTTCTCCGCTTTGACAGTCAGCCCAGCCCCCTGGAGTCGGTCCAGCACTTGTCTAACCTGGGACACGTGGTCCTCCCAGGTCTGGCTAAAGACACAGATGTCGTCAATATACGCCACGGCAAAACTCTCCATCCCCCTCAGGAGCTGGTCCACCAGGCGCTGGAAGGTGGCCGGCGCTCCCTTGAGGCCGAAAGGCAGGGTCAGAAACTCATAGAGCCCCAGAGGGGTGATAAAGGCCGATTTCAGCCGGGCATCTGCATCCAGCGGCACTTGCCAGTAGCCCTTTGTAAGGTCCATGGTGGTGAGGTACCGAGCTCCTCCCAGCTTGTCTAGGAGCTCGTCCGGCCTGGGCATGGGGTAGGCATCTGTCACGGAGTGCCCGGGCGATGCTCTGGAACTGCTCCCCATGAAGCCAGTCAGGACTCTGGGGCAGTCGCCTTCCGGTGAGCAGCCTGTCCGCAGGGCAAACAGCTCACACGGCTTCCACCTTCCTGGGTCTGACCTCGGAGCATTCAGCATCCTCTGCCCCTCCGTGTGCTTCCCACAGCGAGACCGCTCAGGCGGGGCTCCTGGGGAAGCCAGAGGGTCCTGCACCCCAACTTCGCAGTCAGACGGGACTCTCAGCCAGCCAGTAAAACAGAGGTTTATTAGACGACAGGAACATGGTCTAACACAGAGCTTGCAGGTGCAGAGAACAGGACCCCTCAGCTGGGTCCATTCTGGAGGGCAGTGAGCCAGACAACCACGTCTGCACTTCACTCCATGTCCTAGCCAGCCCCAAACTGAAACTCCCTCCAGCCCCCCCTCCTCTGGGCTTTGTTCCTTTCCCAGGCCAGGAGGTCACCTGATTCCTTTGTTCTCCAACCCTTTAGCTCCCACCTTGCAGGGGGGAAGGGCCAGGCCATCAGTTGCCAGGAGACAGGGTGTCGGCCATTCTCTGTGTCCAGACCCCTGCACACACCTGCCCTCTAGGGCTCTGCAGTGATCATACACCCTTACCCCACCACCTAGATACTTAAGAACTGCATAGGGGAAACTGAGGCACCCCCACAATATTCGGAGGAAACACTAAGAACAGTCCCACTTCGTCACATCTCTCCCCCTTCGAGGTCGAACTGAGCGGGGTCACTTTAGCCGGTGACCTGGGGAAGTTCGAAGCCACCAACGTTCCCATGGATGCCCCAGCGTCTCTGCCATTCCTTGGTAGGAGTTACACCAGACCCTTCCAGTTTCACGCCCTCCCTTAGGTCGGGGGTGGTCGATAGCACTCGCAGGCCGCATGTGGGACGGTTTCTGCGGCCCTTGCCCTTTGGCCACCCCAAAACCCCAGGGGGTCAAACTTGGATTGGGTCTTCTCCCCAACAAGCTGGCCAAACACAGCCACTTGGTTATAGGACTGTTTAAGTTTCTTAACAGCTTTCACTCCATCTGAGACCTTCTCAAAGCTATCCACACTGGGTCTTTCAACAGGACAGTCAGTGGATCCATTCACAACAGAAAATTTCTGGCTGTTAGGAACTGAAACTTTCTTGATTAAATCACTTTCACACCCTTCAGTTGCAGTAAACTGCTTGCAAAGACTCCATGAGGATTCCTTTCCCTAGGGCTTTTCTATGCAACAATTCACCCCTCCCAGAAATTCTGCTCTTACCCTCTTTACCTAGGGCTTGCTCTAGAGGAACACGTTCCTGAGCAACAACAGACTCTTTCTGGGTCTCCCTTACATCCAGAATTACCTCTGGCCCATCCGGCGGATACCTACACAATCCCCTTTCAGGCAAACTGACAGACTTCCTAGATAAAAGGTCAGAAGCCTTCTCCTTCCCTTTGCCACACACAAGTTCAGGAATCTTTTCCTTCTTGCTACAGGTTTCCACACCCTCCATAGGTAACACAATCACATCACCTTCACGCTCTCCTTGTGCCCTGGCTAGGATCTCACCCTGATTAGACAGAGTTGCGACACCCTTTCCCAACCACACACGAGCAACAGGCAAAATACAAGCACCAGAATTGTCTGGGCTCTGGGATTTTACATAGACACTAACTGGATGCGACCTAGTTACAGGGCCATTCTCCTGAGCAGACACAAACTTAGGACCCTTCCCTTCCTGGGCTTTAGCTGAATCCAGAACCAACTCTGAGTCAACTGCATGACGCTCAACCATCACAGGCTGCAAGGCCCCTTCTGTCTGCTCCACAGACCAAGAAGAGCCGGACACACTTTCTCCTTTACCGGACACACAGCTTGGGATCTCATTCCCCTTGTCCCAGCACACAAGGCTGGTCACAGACACCTGCTTGGAGATCAGGGTAGCTCCCTCCACAGGCAAGTCAATACCTCTGACAGGCACAGGCACGTTTCCTTCACTGTCCCAATTCTCCACCCAGCTAACAGGTAAGGTCCAGGGACACTCATCTTCCACTCTCCTCGCCTTCCCACCCTGCTGACTGGACAAAGCCATCAGATCACAAGGCTGCCTAGGCTCATCCAAACTTTCCTTACCAAGCACCTTGCCACTCCCCACAGATCCCCTCCCCTGCCTGTGTCTCCCCCCACTCAGCTGGGGTCTCAGCTCCCCCTGTGCTCAGCGCTGCCCTTGCTGTGCCAGTGGGGGTAGGCAGCGAGCTCGCTGCTTTCCTCACTGCATCAGAGCCAGCCTGAGCCCCCTGAGCCCCCCTCTCCGGAGTGCAAGGGCGCAGGGAGCATCTCTCTGTCCCACCCAGCCCCAGGGGTCTGCTTACAGGCAGGCAGGTAGCCTGAGCCTAGCGGCTCCTCCCTGCTGCCAGCCAGGTCATCTGCATTTTCACTGACCGTTTCCCTCTCCACCGACTGGTTCCCTGGATTCAAATTCAAACCCTTGGCCGTTACAGGAGCAGGGCCTGGATCCTGTCCCAAAGAGACACAGTTGCCCCACAACAGGGTCTCGCAGCTGGTGTCCTGGAGCACCCCAAAGACCAGCCAGCCCCACCCCTCCTGGGTCTGCACAGGGATCTGGGCCATAGGCAGGGCGAGGGGCTTCGTCCCTGGGACCCTCACCCAGCTCACACAGCCCCTCAACCTCTGAGGCTGCACCACCCAGGGCCTGACAACAGTTCTCTCTGTCCCAGGATCTCGCCACCCCAGGAATGTCTCCCCATTGACCATCACCTTCCGCTCCCACTGGGGGTCCGAGGGGCCTGGCCCCAGGAAACTCCACACAGACATATAGGTTGGGGTCAGGAGTGGGAGCCTGTCCACCTCCCCACCCATCTGGCCGACAGAGTCTATGGCCTTGGGACCCAGCAAGGGAGCTAGACACCGGGGCTTTTCCGCAGGGTCCCCCTGGTTCAAATCTCCAGCCTGCTCAAAGGCAGTGAGGTGGGCATCCACATCCCCCCCCTCCTTAACCAGGGGCAGCAATTTAGTCTCGAGGTTCCCTGCGGAACTGGCCCCCCGGGGTCTATCCCCACTCACCCCGGGGAGGTTCCCTAGGCCTCTCCGCTCCCCCACCGCCAGTTCATGCTGCTGCTGCTTCTGCAGCTCTTTCTCGGGCTCTCGCTGTCTCTCACAGTCCTCTTGCTCTCTCGGACTCAGCTCCAATCCCGTCCGTCTCCGATCCCCGGATGGGGAACCCAATCGTGAAGACCCTCGTCTGGTCGGGGACAGGAGTCTTGGCGATGCCTGGCTACTACTCCAGCTGCTCCCAGATCCTGCTATAGCCCCATTTGGGGTCAGGAATCTGTCCCTTAGAGCGGTCATCCTCCTCCAGCTGCACGATTAACTGTGCTTTGGTGAACTTTCCAATGCTCAACCCTCTCTTTCTGCACAGGGTTACAATGTCCTTCTTCAGGAGACGGTGACAGACCATCACTCCGCTCTTCCCAAGTTGTTGTGGACTCACAGGCCTGTGTGCTCTCAGCTCCCCACGATTTCCAGGGAGAACCCCTAGTGTGCCAGCCCTTCTCGAGGTCACCACCTCTTTGCCAGGGTCGAGCTGCAGACTCCTCCGCCCCTTGGACCGCTCGCTGCAGTCCCCCGGGGGACCCTGTTACTGCAAAAGTCCTTTTCTCTGGTCACACAATCCTAGGGGTTAACCGCCCCCTGAAACCGTCTCTCTCTGAATCTTCAGCACGCCTAGTCCCCATCAATCCCCCTTTGTTTTACTGCTCCCCAGTCACTTACTGCAGGAAGCGCCATCCACGGGGTGCAGTAGATCCCACCTCTGCCACCAGTTGTCACGGAGTGCCCGGGCGATGCTCTGGAACTGCTCCCCATGAAGCCAGTCAGGACTCTGGGGCAGTCGCCTTCCGGTGAGCAGCCTGTCCGCAGGGCAAACAGCTCACACGGCTTCCACCTTCCTGGGTCTGACCTCGGAGCATTCAGCATCCTCTGCCCCTCCGTGTGCTTCCCACAGCGAGACCGCTCAGGCGGGGCTCCTGGGGAAGCCAGAGGGTCCTGCACCCCAACTTCGCAGTCAGACGGGACTCTCAGCCAGCCAGTAAAACAGAGGTTTATTAGACGACAGGAACATGGTCTAAAACAGAGCTTGCAGGTGCAGAGAACAGGACCCCTCAGCTGGGTCCATTCTGGAGGGCAGTGAGCCAGACAACCACGTCTGCACTTCACTCCATGTCCTAGCCAGCCCCAAACTGAAACTCCCTCCAGCCCCTCCTCCTCTGGGCTTTTTTCCTTTCCCGGGCCAGGAGGTCACCTGATTCCTTTGTTCTCCAACCCTTTAGCTCCCACCTTGCAGGGGGGAAGGGCCAGGCCATCAGTTGCCAGGAGACAGGGTGTCGGCCATTCTCTGTGTCCAGACCCCTGCACACACCTGCCCTCTAGGGCTCTGCAGTGATCATACACCCTTACCCCACCACCTAGATACTTAAGAACTGCATAGGGGAAACTGAGGCACCCCCACAATATTCGGAGGAAACACTAAGAACAGTCCCACTTCGTCACACAGAACCGGACTGACCCATCCTTTTTGGGGACCAGCACCACCGGCGAGGCCCAAGGGCTGGCCGATGGCTGGATCACCCCGAAAGCCAGCATGTCCCGGACCTCTCTTTCCAGGTCCTGAGCAGTTTTCCCTGTGACTCGGAAGGGGGAGCATCTTATCGGCGGGTGCGACCCTGTCTGCACCCGGTGGACAGTCAGATTAGTGCGTCCAGGCTGGTTGGAAAACAGCTGTCGGTACGGATGCAGCACCCCCCTGACCTCAGCTTGCTGGGCAGGGGTGAGCTGATCCGAGAGGGGGATTGTTTCCAGGGGGGAACCAGCTCTGGTCCCAGGGAATAGATCTACTAAAGGGTCATCTCCCTGCTCCTCCCACTGACCACACACAGCTAACACCACATTCCCCCTGGCATAATATGGCCATTAAGGTGGGCCATTTCCAGCACAAATCCAAGTTTAACCAGAATGTCGGGGGGGGGGTGTCACGGAGTGTGGGGGAGTCCAGGCCCTGCACCCCTCTTCCTGGGATTCACTGAGACTCTCAGCCAGCCAGTAAAACCGAAGGTTTATTGGACAACAGGAACACAGTCCAAAACAGAGCTTGTGGGGACACCCAGGACCCCTCAGTGAAGTCCTTCTGGGGGAGCAGGGAGCTTAGACCCCAGCCCTGGGGTTCCCTGTGTTCCTCCACCCAGCCCCAAACTGAAACTAAACCCACCGAGCAGGCTCCCTGCTGCAGCCTCCATCCACATTCCTGGGCAGAGGTGTCACCTCCCCCTCCCCCTCCTGGCTCAGGTGACAGGCTCTCAGGTCTCCCGTCCCCAGGGCACATTCCCAGGTCAACACTCCCCCCTCCCTGCTGCGTCACATCGTCACAGAGGGGACCACTGGCATCATCTGCGCTGGCCTCCTGTGTCATGCAGGCCAGAGATGCTCCCAGATAACTCCTAGAGCAGAGCTTGTAGACAAACACCCAACCCAGATTTAAACACTCCACCACCGCCCTGGTACACTGTCGCACCGCTTCATTGCCCTTCCTGTGAGAAACATCACCTCATTTCCTGCCCGCATTCGTCTGGCTTCAGCTTCCAGCCCTGTGCGAAGGCTCCAAGAGGTGCGGCTCCAGGAGGTGGAGGGGCTGAACCTCTGAGAGAGAGTGGACGCCCGAGAAGGGCTGTCTCACTGAAGGGCGCTCCCCCCAGAGACCACACGGGGTCAAGAGTGGGCATGACCTGGGAGTCCGTGACACCCGTTATCAAATCTTCCTTCCTTCTGTAGGTGCTCACCAATTGTGCTCCACACGCCCCGGCCCTGCTTGTTGTGAGCAAATAGACAGGCCACCTGTGTGCTGGGCAAACCCCACTGGAAACATTTGGTTTTCCATATAGTTCCTAAGGCCTCCGCTTCTCCCCGGGTAGAGTGCAGCCGTGGGGACGGGACGGGGCTGCAATGCCGGTGCCTGCAGGCCAGGCATTGGTCACCAGGTGGGTTTTCCCCACTATACCCTCTCCGCTTCCCTCTGCCAGCGGTTAGCAGGGTTTACGCCAGGCACCCGGCCTCCAACAGGCTGGGCAGAGTGCTGGTGAAAGGCTGAGAAGGGGAGGCTGGAGAGCTGGGGTCTGTCTGGATGAGGAGACAGCTCCTGTGCTCCAGTATCTGTCCCCGAGACAGTCCAGGCAGGCTGGAGAGGAGTTAGCAGCAGGACCAGGGGACTGGGGACCTGTGCAGGGATGGAGGATGACCTGGGTCTGGCTTTAACTGGCCGGTTGCGCTTTCTGCAGCACAAGGCCTTGGGAACTGCGTCAAGGGGAGAACAACAGAGAACAATGGAGAGGGAGGGAGACAGCCACAGACATGGCCATGCCCTGGCAGCCCTGTGCACTCCTTAGGCAAAGCTCCCATTGGCTGCAGTAGCTGCTGACCCTGAGAAAGGAGCTCAGGTTCTGACCCATACCGAGAAGGGGACAAAGACAGCAAAGGGCTGGTGGTTATGGGTGATTGCTGGTGGGCATGTTCCTTGCCTTATTGGAGCTCATTGTTTGATAATGTAGGAATTGCCAGACTGGATCAACCCTCCGTGTCCATTAAGGGGGGATATGCTAGAGGTCTATAAAATCATAACTGGGGTGGAGAAAGTGAAGAAGGAAGTGTGATTTACCCCTTCATGTAACACAAGAACCAGGGGTCACCCAATGACATTAACAGGTAGCAGGTTTAGCACAAACAAAAGGAAGTATTTCTTCCCACAATGCACGGTCACCCTGGGGAACTCCTTGCCAGAAGATGTAGTGAAGGCCATGACAATAACAGGGTTCAAAAAATAATTAGATGAGTTCCTGGAGGACAGGTCCATCAATGGCTATTAGCCAAGATGGTCATGGATTCAACCCCATGCTCTGGGTTTCCCTAAACCTCTGAATGACAGAAGCTGGGACTGGATGACAGGGGATGGGTCACTCAAAATTACCCTGCTCTGTTCATTCCCTCTGAAGCACCTGGTTCCAGCTACTGTTGGATGACAAGTTACTGGGCTAGATGGACCCAGCATGGCCATTCCTATTTTTGATTGAACTTTTTGAGTCTTTCAATATAAGGCAGGTTTTCCAATCCTTTTAATCATTCTTGTGGGTCTTCTCTGAACCCTCCCCAACTTATCAACATCCTTGAATTGTGGATGCTAGAACTGTACCCTGAGGTGCTCCAGCAGTGGTCACACCAGTGCCAAATACAAAGATACAAGAACCTCTCTGCTCCTACTGGAGAGTCCCCCGTTTATGCACCCAAGGATCCCAGTAGCCCTTTGGCCACCGCATCGCACTGGGGCTCATGTTCACCTGATTATCCACCACAGCACTCAGATTTTTTTCAGTCCTTACTTCCCAGGGTAGAGTTCCCCCTCCTGTGTTCTCTGTTCCTGGATGTATGCATTTGCATTTAGCCCTCTGGTTTGCTTGCACCCAGTTGACCAGGTGATCCAGGTGTCCCGGCGTCCCCGGGCGATGCTCTGGAACTGCTCCCCATGAAGCCAGGCAGGACTCTGGGGAAGTCTCCTTTCTGTGAGCAGCCTGTCTGCAGGACACACAGCTCACCCGGCTCCACCTTCCTGGGTCTGACCTCGGAGCATTCAGCCTCCTCTGCCCCTCCGTGCGCTTCCCACAGCGAGTCCACCCAGGCGGGCTCCTGGGGAAGCCAGAGGGTCCTGCCCCCCAACTCCGCAGTCAGACGGGACTCTCAGCCAGCCAGGAAAACAGAAGGTTTAGTAGACGACAGGACGTGGTCTAACCCAGAGCTTGTAGGTGCAGAGAACCGGACCCCTCAGCTGGGTCCATTTTGGGGGGCAGGGAGCCAGACAACCACGTCTGCCCTTCACTCCACGTCCCCAGCCAGCCCCAAACTGAAACTCTCTCCAGCCCCTCCTCCTCTGGGCTTTCCCCTTTCCCGGGCCAGGAGGTCACCTGATCCCTTTGTTCTCCAACCCTTTAGCTCTCACCTTGCAGGGGGGAAGGGCCCAGGCCATCAGTTGCCAGGAAACAGGTGTCGGCCATTGTCTGTGTCCAGACCCCTGCACACACCTGCCCTCTAGGGCTCTGCAATGACCACACACCCTTACCCCACCACCTAGATACTTAAGAACTGCATAGGGGAAACTGAGGCACCCCCACACTATTCAGAGGAAACATTAAGAACAGTCCCACTTCGTCACACCAGGTCACTCTGAATCAGAATTTCAATCTGAATTTACCGTGCCCCCAATTCTTGTGTCATTTGCAGAGGTGATCAGGCTTCTGGGTTTCTGATGATGATCACTTTGATGATTTTATGTTTCCTTCTGGTTATCGATAAAGGTGTTAAAGAGCGTAGGACCAATCACCAATCACTGGGGGACCCCCTGGAAACCCACCCGCTCAGTGACAACACCCCGTTTACAGTGACAGTTCGAGACCAAGCAGTTAGCCAGTTTTCAGGCCACGGTCATTTTATGTCATTCTAGTTTAGCAATCAGTGCCAGGCGGCACCAAGTCAAACGCCTTCAGAAGTCTCAATCTCTCTGTCAACACGATCACCTTTATCAGCCAAGCGCGGAATCGCATCAGAAAAAGACACCATTAGTTTGACAGGATCTAGTTTCCATAAAGCCACATCGATTGGCATTAATTACATTACCCACCTTTACTTCATTATTAATTGAGTCCCATGTCAACCACTCTGTTATCTTGCCGGGGATCGAAGTCAGCCTGACAGGTCTGTAATTACCCGGCATGTCTCCCCATCTTCTTGAACTCGCCCCGGGCTTCAGGAAGGGAACTCCAGTGACATCTCAGGCAGCAGAGCCTGTGCCCTGGGGCCGTGTGCAGGGCCTGCGGGCTTAGTCACGGGGCAGGGCAGAGCGAGATGACCCTCCTCCCAGGGCATTGGCAGGGTGTAGGGGGGCCAAGACCTGGGTCTTTTTGATGGGCAAGTTTAGGTGCCATGACTGCATCCTTTAAAAGGCTGGAGTTCGCGGAGAGAGATTGGGCCGAGCCCTGTCTGGGACACGTGCCTGGGCTGGGGAGCGTCTCACGTTGTTTAACGATATTGGGAGCGGGTTAAACCTAGCAGTGGAATCAGGCTGGCGTCTCTACCAGTGATCTGGAAGAACAGACGGACTCGCTGATGTGTGTCGTTCAGGGATATTTGGAAAGCAAGAGCGAACGATTATCCCGGAAAATACCTTGTCCCTCTGGGATGAGCTGGAGACGCGGTAACGTGGCCCTTTCCCTGGGCTACCAGCACTGGCTTCATGCTGTGCGACCCAAGCCATTGAGTCTTTCTCAGTGACGTTCCTCACCTCAGATAGCGAGGGGCAGCTGCTGCCCTGCATCTTCGGCGCCGGTGTTAGCCATCATGTCCAGGGCTCACGCTGGACTGTCCACCTCGTGCAATGCCCAGGGTGATATTTCAGACAAGCCTTCCTTGTTGATGGCGTAGCTCCAAGCAGCGATCCCCTACTTCAGATGTTACACTCCCTGCACCACGATGCAGTACAGGTTGGACTCAGGGGGAGTCGGCTAAGATTGGCCTCCATGTTTCGTGGTCAAAGACAAAGCTGCAAAATCTGGGACCAGGTCCACCCGCAACTCCAATCTCTGCATAACAAAACTGTCGAAGCAGTCTCCAGCTTTTGCTATTTGGGTTCTATACTCACCAGTTCCTCCAGCTCTCACATGGAGGTTCCCCATCGGATTGGCATCGCAGTGTCATTTACAACAAATATGGAATTAGCATCATCCCAGCACAACAATCAAGTTCAGGATCTATTTGAGTTATATCCTCTCCGTACCGTTGTCCGGCTGCCAAATGTGGACGCTGTGCTGCTCAGACTGGGCAAAGCTGGAGGCTTTCCACACAACATGCCAGCGTTGTATATTGGGCATAAAGTGGGATGACTTCACCTGTAATGCAGATGTTTATGGTCGCTCTGGTCTGCAGACTCCCGGGGCCATTGTCCGCAGACAGCGTCTTATGCTTTTCGGACATGTCACGAGAATGCCACAAGACATTCCAGCAACATCATTCTCCGGGTGGCTCGGATAAAATGCCACCACCTGAGGGCTGCAGGTGGCACAGAGGCAGACCCCCTATTACCGGGTTCATCAAGTCTGTTCCGTTTTGGACTCTTGGGCCATCAAACACGTGTGGCCGCGCAGGAACGGCCCAAATGGTGAATGATCACTCCAGCCAACCGCTTGGCTAAGCGCTGAAGACAGATATTGGCGGAGGGCGAATAATGCCGGGAACTGGTCACAGGGTGAGCTGGATCGCCTGGGACGGGGGCTCATTTGGACAGGGCGTGTTTGGACACAGTGAAATGCAAGGTCAGACATCTAGCAACAAAGCCATAGGTGGCACCGCATGGGGGCTGGATTCCAATGCAGGGACCCTGCAAAGGACTGAGGGCTTGTGGCACAGCTCCTGGCGCAGCCCTGGGGCCAGCCGGGTGATATGATCCCAGGATGTGTGCGCAGGGGAATAGAGAGGGGGAGCAGGAAGGTGACGACCTCAGTGTGCAGCACTGCCGAGCCCTTACTGGGATTCTGCGTCCTGCCCTGGGCTCCGCACTGGAAACAGGAGGCCGTAACGCTGGAGAGCCACAGACAGAACTCCAGGGCTGCCAGCGACAGCCTCAAAGCGCTCCCTCCGCTGGCTTGAGAGACCGGCGGGGAGGTGCCGTGCTCGCAGCCTGCAAGGGGAGAGGAGAGTGCTGACAGCAGCTGGCTCTTTACCAGAAAAAGGCCCGAGAAAGAGGCACCGGCTGGAAGCTGAACCAATTCAGCCAGGCAAAGAGGGGCAGGTTTTTAACAGGGGGGTGGTTAGCCATGGAACAATTTGCCAAGCGTCGGGGTGGGCTCTCCCGCTCTGGAGGCCTCCAGTCCAGCCTGGCTGGAACATGCTTTAGCCAAGCACAAGCCGCGGGGCTCAGCCCAGGGGTCGCTGGCCTGCTCTACGTAGGAGCTCAGACGAGATACTCTAACGGCCTCCCTTGCCTGGAGCTATGAATTGTGCCTCCCTCAGAGCCTGGGGGAGGAAAAAATCAGAAATGGGGGGATGGGGGGGCTGCAGGTGCCCTTTGCCGTAGTCACTCCCTGTGATATCACCATCCCAGCCCACCCTGACACAGGGTACATGGGCGGGAGGGTGCCAGCCACAGCCGTCCTGCTCCATCTGGCTGATGGGTTGAATCGGGGCTGGCTCACAGGCTGGAGCTGTTCCTGCCCTTTCACCCTGGCATCTGTGAGGGCCACACCAGGGCTGGGCAGCTTGCAGACCGGTGCAGGGCCCAGGGCTCACAGCAGGTGGGGCAGATGATGGAGGGAGGAAGGGCAGATGCTGGGGGCGGGAGGGGTCTCTCCAGGCTGTCAGGCAGCTCATGGAGTCCCAGCCTTTGGAAGCCGCGCTGGGCGGTCACAGGCCTCACACTGCCCAGGACCTTGTGCTGTGTTCCAGGTAAACCGGCAGGTGGCCCAGTGCAACTGTGCCAAGCGCTTCCAGGTGGAGCAAATCAGTGCCAATCGGTACCGGGTAAGTACCACCCCCTGCCCTCGGCGAGATGGGACTGCCGCAGCCTGGCATGTCCCTGCCCGCTTGGACACCTGGGTCCACGAGCAGGGACACCGCGCTTATCCTGAGTCTCCCTCAGCCCTGACCCCTCTCTGCCGGGGAGCTGGGAGAGGTTCCCCGCTTGGCCAGAGCTGAGACTTGGGGCTGAGTCCTCCCTGCCCTTTGGGCCCCAGACAGCAGCCTGGTGAGGTGCCCAGACAGTACAGAGAGACTACAGCTCCCCCAGGTCAGTACGGAGATGCTGCGGCTCCCCCCACCGCATCAGTACAGCGGGGCCACGGCTCCCCCCATGTAACTTTGCTGGTTCTGGCAGGACCCAACTGAGAGTGTCAGTTCAGGACCAATAGCAGAGAGCAGGGCAGTCACAGCCCCAGCTGGGGTTCCCGTGCACACCAAGGCAAACCAAACCAGCCAGACAGAGAGGACTTTGGTCTCACCCCACTGGCTAATCACACGTCACACCAGCAGTTCCCTTAGGCGCTCCAATTTCCCAGTATCGCCACCCGTGCCCCTCGTTATGGGGACAGATGGTTATACCTCCTGAGGTCCCTTCCAACCCTGATATTCTATGATTCTATGATCCCCAGCTGGGATGGGTCTTTCAGTCCTTGGTTCAAAGCTTCAGTGCAGCCAAGTCCCTCCAGAGGTAGGAAGCAGGACTGAAGACAAGATGGAGGAGCTGCCGCAGCTTTGTATAGTCTCTTGCCATGTGGTCTCTGCTTTCTGTGTCCCAAAGACAAGCTGCCCATCCCATGGCCTGGAAACACCTCAAACTTCTGTCCACAGGCAGGTCCCTGCACACCTGGCTGAGTCCCCAGGGGTGTCTGCCTTCTCTCAATGGGTCAGTTGTGTAGCGGATGGTCCTTAATGGGCCACCCAGCAGGCTAGGCAGAGCTGACACCAACTTGTCTGGGGTGTCCCCCAGAAGCAGAGCAGAAGTTTGAAATACAGACAGTACAGAGCCAATATTCATAACTTCAACTACAAAAATGAGACACACACACAGACAGCATCATCCTAACCAGCAAACCATCACCTTGTCTTAGACACCTCATTTGACCCCTTTTGGTGCCACTACAGGACCTTGGTTGCAACCATGTTCTATACGGTCCCAGTTCAGTCAATAACGTCACACCCCATCAGTACAGAGGGGCCACAGTTCCCCAGGTCAGTACAGAGGGGCCTCTCTCCCACATCAGCACAGCCAGGCCGTGGCTCCCCCTCATTGGGGGAACCAGCTCCTGTGGTGAAGCCTCATTCCAGCGTCTATAACTGGCTGGAGAAGGCGTTTGGCCTGGCAGCAGCCAGAGACTGGGTCTGTGCCAGCACCAGGGGCTGGGGGTTTGGAGAGGGTCCATGATAATTTGTCTCCTCACCGGTGTCCCAACCTGTGTGGGTGCTGGATCACCCTAGCCCTGCCCAGCACAGCCCCTGCAGACCCCTGCCCCGGCAGCGGCCCGTGCCCTGGCCGGCTGGCTGCCTCTGGAGCACAAGGGGCTGTAGGTCCTACGACTAGGGTGACCAGGGACAGTCCCAATATTCGGGCCTTTGTCTCATATAGGGGCCGATTACCCACCCCCCCCCGACCCGACTGGTCGCCCTGCTGTCTGGTCACCCTGCTGCTCCCCTCGGGCCAGGCCCTGGCGCCAGGCTGGGAGGGGGCTCGGGCGCGACGCAGCGAGCCCTGCCGGGGGCCGCGTCCTTGCTGCGGGGTGCCTCACGCTGCCCCCGTGCTTTGCCTCCGCAGTTCGGGGAGTCGCAGCAGCTGCGCATGGTGCGGATCCTGCGCAGCACCTTGATGGTGAGAGTGGGGGGAGGCTGGATCGCGCTCGATGAGTTCCTGGTGAAGAACGACCCTTGCCGAGGTAGGCGGCGCGGGCGGGGCCTGGGCTCCCTGCAGCACGTGGGGCAGAGCCGGGGGCCCTGGGGGGCCTGGGGGCTCAGCGAGGGGAATACCCCTTCGCCCTGTGCCTGCGGGTGCGGTTGCCCGCCAGCTGGTGGCCTGGAAACGGCTCAGGCTGTCCCCTGCCCCGGGGGCTGGTTTTCCTGTGGGTCGAGGGCTGGGCTGCCTTCAGGGAGCACGGGGGCTGCAAAAGGCCCTGTGGCCTCCCGGGTGCACAGAGAGCCCTGCTCAGCTCCCGGCTGCCGACGGCCTCTGCATTTCCCACTCCAGTCCGGGCCTGTCCACAGGGCTCAGGGCATGATGGGGGCCCCTGCCATGGGCCCCCTGCATCCTTCTCACAGCAGTGCCTGGGTGGGCCCTGCACAGCCTGGCTTGCTCCGCTGCCATTGCCCCCCAAGGACCAGACCTTCTGTGCAGCCCCCAGGGCCCCTCGCCAGCCCCCCAGCTCCATTACACGTGCCCTAAACGCTTGAGTCCCCGGCCTCCCTGCTAACCCGCAGGTCACCTGGCCCAGTAGTGAGAGGAGGGGACCCAGGCTCGGGGGGCAGGGCCCTCTGGGGAGTCCTGGCCCATCCAGGGCTGCTCTCGGGGGCCCCACGTGTGCGGCTGAGCTGGAGCCCCCAGGAAGCAGCAGGGGAAGGGGAACTGGCTGAGACTAGCAGGGTTTCACCCCCGACCCTGTGGGGCTCCGGGGTGGGGGCTTCACTGACTGGCTGAGCAGGGCAGGGGTAGGTGGGCCCGAGCTCCCGCACGCCCCGCGGGGTGAGACTGAGCTGCCCGCAGAATGGCCAGAGCTGGGGAGCCTGGAGCGAGGGCGAGTGTGGGGCTCGGTGTCTGTGCTTGGCGTCTGTGCTTGGCCTCCCCAGGCCTCCCAGAGCCGGGGAGAGAACCCAGGAGTCCCGGCCCCCAGCCGTAACCCCCGCGCCTCCCAGAGCTGGGGAGAGAACCCCGTTTTATCCTCTCGACCTTGCTAGAATTCACGTCTCATAGAATCTGCAGCCCAAACTGCACCCAGCTGGTCCCCTGGGCATAATCCGCTGGGCAGCAGTTCATCCCAGCTGTGGCTGCCCCACTGGGAGACCCAGCCAGGGCCCAGGGCAGCTGTTAGCCCTGGTGAGTCCCTGACAGGCACCTCTGCCCGCTTCCCTGGCACGCTGCAGTTTGGCCAGGCCCTTTGCGCCCACGCCTGGCGCTCAGCATGGCCCTGCGGGTGGGCAGCTGCTGCCCATGCCCGCACCTCTCGCTCACCGTGTCTGTCTCCCCTGCGCAGTGAAGGGACGGACCAACCTGAAGATCAATGAGAAATACCTGTCCCCAGACGCCTTCGGGGCCGCAGCCGCCTGTGCCGGCAGCCAGTCAGCCCCCCCCTCCAAAGTGCTGTCCCCCAGCCGCTCCAACTCCAGCCTCAGCCTCTACAGCAGCGCCTCAGCCCCCAGCAGCCCCCTGGCCAGGAAGGTGAGAACCGCCGGGCCGGGGAGCCCAGGGAGTGACGGGAGGGGGACCCATGGCAGCGTGTGCCCCCTGCAAGGCAGGGCAGGGCCCCACAGGGACTCTCCCCCAGGCGGGAGGAGCCTGGGGCCTGGGAGCCTGGGATTAGAGGATTGGGCCAAAAGAAATCTGATGAGGTTCAACAAGGACAACTGCAGAGTCCTGCACTTAGGACGGAAGAATCCCATGCACCGTTACAGACCAGGGACCGAGTGGCTCGACAGCAGTTCTGCAGAAAAGGACCTAGGGGTGACAGCGGACGAGAAGCTGGATATGAGTCAGCAGTGTGCCCTTGTTGCCAAGAAGGCTAATGGCATTTTGGGCTGTATAAGTCGGGGCATTGCCAGCAGATGGAGGGACGTGATCGTTCCCCTCTATTCGACACTGGTGAGGCCTCATCTGGAGTACTGTGTCCAGTTTTGGGCCCCACACTACAAGAAGGATGTGGAAAAATTGGAAAGAGTCCAGCGGAGGGCAACAAAAATGATTAGGGGTCTGGAACACATGACTTATGAGGAGAGGCTGAGGGAACTGGGATTGTTTAGTCTGCGGAAGAGAAGAATGAGGGGGATTTGATAGCTGCTTTCAACTACCTGAAGGGGGGTTCCAAAGAGGATGGTTCTAGACTGTTCTCAATGGTGGCAGATGACAGAACAAGGAGTAATGGTCTCAAGTTGCTGTGGGGGAGGTTTAGGTTGGATATTCGGAAAAACTTTTTCACTAGGAGGGTGGTGAAACACTGGAATGCGTTACCTAGGGAGGTGGTGGAATCTCCTTCCTTAGAGGTTTTTAAGGTCAGGCTTGACAAAGCCCTGGCTGGTTGGTTTAGTTGGGGATTGGTCCTGCTTTGAGCAGGTGGTGGGACTAGATGACCTCCTGAGGTCCCTTCTGTCACGGCGTCCCCGGGCGATGCTCTGGAACTGCTCCCCATGAAGCCAGTCAGGACTCTGGGGCAGTCGCCTTTCTGTGAGCAGCCTGTCTGCAGGACACACAGCTCACCCAGCTTCCACCTTCCTGGGTCTGACCTCGGAGCATTCAGCCTCCTCTGCCCCTCCGTGTGCTTCCCACAGCGAGTCCGCCCAGGCGGGGTCCTGGGGAAGCCAGAGGGTCCTGCCCCCCAACTCCGCAGTCAGACGGGACTCTCAGCCAGCCAGTAAAACAGAAGGTTTATTAGACGACAGGAACATGGTCTAAAACAGAGCTTGCAGGTGCAGAGAACAGGACCCCTCAGCTGGGTCCATTTTGGGGGGCAGGGAGCCAGACAACCCCGTCTGCCCTTCACTCCATGTCCCAGCCAGCCCCAAACTGAAACTCCCTCCAGCCCCTCCTCCTCTGGGCTTTCCCCTTTCCCGGGCCAGGAGGTCACCGGATTCCTTTGTTCTCCAACCCTTTAGCTCTCACCTTGCAGGGGGGAAGGGCCCAGGCCATCAGTTGCCAGGAAACAGGGTGTCGGCCATTGTCTGTGTCCAGACCCCTGCACACACCTGCCCTCTAGGGCTCTGCAATGATCATACACCCTTACCCCACCACCTAGATACTTAAGAACTGCCTAGGGGAAACTGAGGCACCCCCACACTATTCAGAGGAAACATTAAGAACAGTCCCACTTAATCACATCTCTCCCCCCTTCGATACCGAACTGAGTGGAGTCACTTTACCCGATGACCTGGGGAAGTTCGAAGCCACCAACGTTCCCATGGATGCCCCAGCATCTCTCCCATTCCTTGGTGGGAGTTACACCAGGTGCTTCCAGTTTCATGCCCTCCCTTAGGACGGGGATGGTCGATAGCACTCGCATGCCGCATGTGGGAAGGTTTATGCGGCCCGTGCCCTTTGGCCACCCCAAAACCCCCGGGGATCAAACTGAGATCGGGTCTTCTCCCAGCGCTCCGGTCTGGAGGGCTGCAATTCGGGCTCTCTTGGTTAAGAGCCCCCATCTTGACCTGGGCCACATACTGGTCACTTACAGAACTAGCATGGAGACATCCCTTTCTCAACAACCTTGTCTCCCCAACAAGCTGGCCAAACACAGCCACTTGGTTATAGGACTGTTTACCTTTCTTAACAGCTTCCACTTCATCTGAGACCTTCTCAAAGCTATCCTCACTGGATCCTTCAACAGGAAAGTCAGTGGATCCATTCACAACAGAAAATTTCTGGCTGTTAGGAACTGAAACTTTCTTGATTAAATCACTTTCACACCCTTCAGTTGCAGTAAACTGCTTGCAAAGACTCCATGAGGATTCCTTTTCTGAGGGGCTTTTCTATGCAACAATTCACCCCTCACAGAAATTCTGCTCTTACCCTCTTTACCTAGGGCTTGCTCTAGAGGAACACTTTCCTGAGCAACAACAGACTCTTTCTGGGTCTCCCTTACATACAGAATTACCTCTGGCCCATCCGGCGGATTCCTACACAATCCCCTTTCGGACAAACTGACAGACTTCCTAGATAAAAGGTCAGAAGCATTCGCCTTCCCTTTGCCACGCACAAGTTCAGGAATCTTTTCCTTCTTGCGACAGGTTTCCACACCCTCAGTAGGTAACACAATCACATCACCTTCATGCTCTCCTTGTGCCCTGGCTAGGATCTCACCCTGATTAGACAGAGTTGCGACACCCTTTCCCACCCACACACTAGCAACAGGCAAAATACAAGCACCCAAATTGTCTGGTCTCTGGGATTTTACATAGACACTAACTGGATGCGACCTAGTTACAGGGCCATTCTCCCGAGCAGACACACACTTAGGGCCCTTCCCTTTTTGGGCTTTAGCTGAATCCAGAACCAGCTCTGAGACAACTGCACTATCCTCAACCATCACAGGCTGAAAGGCCCCTTCCGTCTGCTCCACAGACAAAGAAGAGCCGGACACACTTTCTCCTTTACCGGACACCCAGGTTGGGATCTCATTCCCCTTGTCCCAGCACACAAGGCTGGTCACAGACAACTGCTTGGAGATCAGGGTAGCTCCCTCCATAGGCAAGTCAATACCCCTGACAGACACAGGCACGTTTCCTTCCCTGTCACAATTCTCCACCCAGCTAACAGGTAAGGTCCAGGGACACTCATCTTCCACTCTCCTCGCCTTCCCATTCTGCTGACTAGACAAAGCCATCAGCTCACAAGGCTGCCTAGGCTCATTCAGATTTTCCTTACCAAGCACCTTGCCACTCCCAACAGATCCCCTGCCCTGCCTGTGTCTCCCCCCACTCAGCTGGGGTCTCAGCTCCCACTGTGCTCAGCGCTGCCCTTACTGTCCCAGTGGGGTAGGCAGTGAGCTCGCTGCTTTCCTCACTGCATCAGAGCCAGCCTGAGCCCCCTCTCCGGTGTGCAGGGGGGCGGGGAGCCCCAGGGGTCTGGTTACAGGCAGGCAGGTAGCCTGAGCCTAGCGGCTCCTCCCCGCTGCCAGCCAGGTCATCTGCATTTTCACTGACCATTTCCCTCTGCACCGATTGGTTCCCTGGATTCAAATTCAAACCCTCGGCAGTTACCGGAGCAGGGCCTGGATCCTGTCCCAAAGAGAGACAGTCACCCCACAACAGGGTCTCGCAGCTGGTATCCTGGAGAACCCCAACGACCAGCCAGCCCCACCCCTCCTGGGTCTGCACAGGGATCTGGGCCATAGGCAGGGCGAGGGGCTTCGTCCCTGGGACCCTCACCCTGCTCACCCAGCCCCTCAGCATCTGAGGCTGCACCACCCAGGGCCTGACAACAGTTCTCTCTGTCCCAGGATCTCGCCACCCCGGGAATGTCTCCCTATTGACCATCACCTTCCGCTCCCCCTGGGGGTCCGAGGGGCCTGACCCCAGGAAACTCCACACAGACATATAGGTTGGGGTCAGGAGTGGGAGCCTGTCCACCTCCCCACCCATCTGGCTGACGGAGTCTGTGGCCTTGGGACCCAGCAAGGGAGCTAGACACCGGGGCTTTTCCGCAGGGTCCCCCTGGTTCAAATCTCCAGCCTGCTCAAAGGCAGTGAGGTGGCATCCACATCCCCCCCCTCCTTAACCAGGGGCAGCAATTTAGTCTCGAGGTTCCCTGCGGAACTGGCCCCCCGGGGTCTATCCCCACTCACCCCGGGGAGGTCCCCTAGGCCTCTCCGCTCCCCCACCGCCAGTTCATGCTGCTGCTGCTTCTGCAGCTCTTTCTCGGGCTCTCGCTGTCTCTCACAGTCCTCTTGCTCCTTCAGACTCAGCTCCAATCCCGTCCATCTCCGATCCCCGGATGGGGAACCCGATCGTGAAGACCCTCGTCTGGTCGGGTACAGGAGTCTTAGGGGTGCCTGGCTCCCACTCCAGCTGCTCCCAGATCCTGCTATAGCCCCATTTGGGGTCAGGAATCTGTCCCTTAGAGCGGTCATCCTCCTCCAGCTGCACGATTAACTCTGCTTTGGTGAACTTTCCAATGCTCAACCCTCTCTTTCTGCACAGGGTTACAATGCCCTTCTTAAGGAGACAGTGACAGGCCATCACTCCGCTCTTCCCAGGTTGTTGTGGACTCACAGGCCTGTGTGCTCTCAGCTCCCCACGGTTTCCAGGGAGTACCCCTAGTGTGCCAGCCCTTCTCAAGGTCACCACCTCTTTGCCAGGGTCGAGCTGCAGACTCCTCCGCCCCTTGGACCGCTCGCTGCAATCCCCAGGGGGACCCTGTTACTGCAAAGAGTCCTTCTCTCTCCCAGGGCCAAGCCGCAGGCTCCTCTGCCCCTGAGCCTGCTCATCGCAGTCTCCAGGGGGGACCCCATTACTGCACAGTCCTTCTCACTGGTCACACACTCCCAGGGGTTAACTGCCCCCCGAAACCGCTCCTCTCTGAGCCTTCAGCACGCCTGGTCCTCGTCAATTCCCCTTCGTTTTACTGCTCCCCCATCACTTACTGCAGGAAGTGCCATTCATGGGGTGCAGTACATCCCACCGCTGCCACGAGTTGTCACGGAGTCCCTGGGCGATGCTCTGGAACTGCTCCCCATGAAGCCAGGCAGGACTCTGGGGAAGTCTCCTCTCGGGGAGCAGCCTGTCTGCAGGACACACAGCTCACCCGGCTTCCACCTTCCTGGGTCTGACCTCGGAGCATTCAGCCTCCTCTGCCCCTCCGTGCGCTTCCCACAGCCAGTCCGCCCAGGCAGGGTCCTGGGGAAGCCAGAGGGTCCTGCCCCCCAACTCCGCAGTCAGACGGGACTCTCAGCCAGCCAGGAAAACAGAGGTTTATTAGACGACAGGAACATGGTCTAACACAGAGCTTGCAGGTGCAGAGAACGGGACCCCTCAGCTGGGTCCATTCTGGGGGGCAGGGAGCCAGACAACCACGTCTGCCCTTCACTCCATGTCCCAGCCAGCCCCAAACTGAAACTCTCTCCAGCCCCTCCTCCTCTGGGCTTTGTCCCTTTCCCGGGCCAGGAGGTCACCGGATTTCTTTGTTCTCCAACCCTTTAGCTCTCACCTTGCAGGGGGGAAGGGCCCAGGGCATCAGTTGCCAGGAAACAGGGTGTCGGCCATTGTCTGTGTCCAGACCCCTGCACACACCTGCCCTCTAGGGCTCTGCATTGATCATACACCCTTCTCCCACCACCTAGATACTTAAGAACTGCCTAGGGGAAACTGAGGCACCCCCACACTATTCAGAGGAAACATTAAGAACAGTCCCACTTCGTGACACCTTCCAACCCTGATATTCTATGATTCTATGATCACACGAGGGCTGGATTCCCCAACTCTGGCTCTGCCTGGCCACAGCCCCGCACTGAGCTCCTTCCCAGCTGTGTCCTCGAGTAACCGCCTCTCCTCTGCCCCAGGCTGTCCAGCGCCGGACACGCTCCGGAGACCGGTGCCCCCGTTCCCGCAGTTCCCTCCTGGCTGACGGGGCTGAGCTGAGCTTCTCCGCACCCCAGACCAGCACAGAGGCAGCGCCCCCAGGTGAGAGCCCATGAGCAGACTCCGGCAGCCTGGGCGGGGACACCGGGAGGGCCCGGGTGGGCTCCCACCCCCGGCCCGTGGGCATGTCCCTGCTGCCAAAGCTGCTCTTGGACCAGGCCCTCTCTCTGCTTTGCTTCCAGAGCCCCCCGAAGGCCCCCCCACATGAGAGCGCAGCCCATCGGAGCAGCCCCCCTGCACCAGGGCAGACGCCCTCCCCGGCACAGCCGAGCCCCACTCAGGATTTTCTGCCCTTCCCAATGGCTGCACCAGCGGAGCCGTTTCCACGCCGGGGATGTGGCTCCAAGGCTGGAGAGGATGGAAGACCCTGGCCCAACCCTTCAGCAGAGAGCTGTGTGTGTGCGTGTGTGTGTGTACCTCAGGGGTGGGGGTGTACCGGTGCGTGTGCCTCAGAGGGCATGTACCTCGGGGGGCGGGGTGTGTTGGTGTGTGTACCTTGCAGGGTGTGTGTACCTGCGTGTGCACCTCAGGGTGCATGTGTGTACACCTCTGGGGGTTGTACCTCGGGGGAGTGTGTGGGTGTAGCTCAGGTGGGTGTACCTTGCAGGTGTGCACACGTGTGTGTGTGTACATCAGGGTGTGGGTGTGTATGCCTCGGGGGGGGTGTGCCTCGGGGTGTGTGCGTGTGCACACGTGTGTGTGTGTACCTGGGGGGGTGTGCCTCGGGGTGTGTGCGTGTGCACACGTGCTCTGCTGAGGGCTCTGCCCGTCCCTGGCTCACAGGGCAGGAAGCCAGAGGGACCCGCGGGCAGGGCTCTGCTGTGTCCATCTGTCGTGCCGCTGGCCTGGCCCAGGACATTCGCAAACACCCCCGTGAAACACACCAGCCTGCGCCCCCTCCGGGCACTCGCCAGCTCCCCCGGTGCAGCGGGGAGATGGCTCAGGGTGACAGCAGAGGCACCCCCAGCCCCTACACCTGGAGACAGAGCCTGGGACCTCACCCGGCCCCGAAGACTCTGCCCCCAGCATCCCTGGGGCTGTAAAACCATGCGCAAGGACCAGCCCGTCACCGTGGGCATCTTCTGCTCCGGTGCTGCACTGGTAAACCTGCCACTGCAGTCGCTGGGAGCCCCCGAGCCAGCGTTCCTGCCCTGCCCCCCCCAGCCAGCGTTCCTGCCCTGACCCCCACAGCCCCGGCAGGGAGACCCCCAGCCAGCCTTCCTGCCCTGACCCCCCCCCAGCATCCCCTGCTGGGAGCCCCCACAGCCAGCGTTCCTGCCCTGCCCCCCCCAGCGCCCCCTGCTGGGAGCCCCCCCCCAACCAGCGTTCCTGCCCTGACCCCCCACAGCCCCTGCTGGGAGCCCCCGAGCCAGCGTTCCTGCCCTGCCCCCCCCAGCGCCCCCTGCTGGGAGCCCCCCCCCAACCAGCGTTCCTGCCCTGCCCCCCCCAGCGCCCCCTGCTGGGAGCCCCCCCCCAGCCAGCGTTCCTGCCCTGACCCCTCACAGCCCCTGCTGGGAGACCCCCAGCCAGCCTTCCTGCCCTGACCCCCCCCCAGCATCCCCTGCTGGGAGCCCCCACAGCCAGCGTTCCTGCCCTGACCCCCCACAGCCCCTGCTGGGAGCCCCCGAGCCAGCGTTCCTGCCCTGCCCCCCCAGCCAGCGTTCCTGCCCTGACCCCCACAGCCCCGGCAGGGAGACCCCCAGCCAGCCTTCCTGCCCTGACCCCCCCCCAGCATCCCCTGCTGGGAGCCCCCACAGCCAGCGTTCCTGCCCTGACCCCCCACAGCCCCTGCTGGGAGCCCCCGAGCCAGCGTTCCTGCCCTGCCCCCCCCAGCGCCCCCTGCTGGGAGCCCCCCCCCAGCCAGCGTTCCTGCCCTGACCCCCCACAGCCCGTGCTGGGAGCCCCCGAGCCAGCGTTCCTGCCCTGCCCCCCCCAGCGCCCCCTGCTGGGAGCCCCCCCCCCAACCAGTGTTCCTGCCCTGACCCCCCACAGCCCCTGCTGGGAGCCCCCCCCCAGCTAGTGTTCCTGCCCTGACCCCCCACAGCCCCTGCTGGGAGCCCCCGAGCCAGCGTTCCTGCCCTGCCCCCCCCCAGCGCCCCCTGCTGGGAGCCCCCCCCCCAGCCTTCCTACCCTGCCCCGCCCAGCATCTCCTGCTGGGAGCCCCCCCCCCAGCCAGCCTTACTGCCCTAACCCCCCACAAGCCCCTGCTGGGAGACCCCCAGCCAGTGTTCCTGCCCCCCCAGCGCCCCCTGCTGGGAGCCCCCCCCAGCCAGCCTTCCTGCCCTGCCCCGCCCAGCAGCTCGTGCTGGGAGCCCCCCCAGCGAGCGTTCCTGCCCTGCCCCCCCAGCACCCCCTGCTGGGAGCCCCCCCCCAGCCAGCGTTCCTGCCCCACTCCCCTCAACCCCCCCTGCTGGGAGGCTGGGCTCTGCGTCCCCACTGTCGCTGAAGCTGCTGCCTGACCCCCCCCGCCCCGTGTGGGGTCGCAGTGACAGGCCCAGCCCTGCAGCCTGCGCCCCGGTCAGACGCTAACCCCGAGCCCGCTGCATGGCTGGGGCAGGCAGAACCTGGAGTCCCAGCCCAGCTGCCTGGCCCATTTCTGGTGCTAACCCCTCTCTGGCCCCCCGGGGAGCGAGGGCGACCAGCCGCCCTCCAATCCCCCTGCTGCACCCGCAGCGGGTCCTGCCCACGGCCCGGAGCCCCTGGCCCCCCCGCCGCAGCACTGACCCCGGCAGCAGGGCCCCGCCCCGCCATGCCCGGAGCCTGCTCTCCGTCGCCCGCTGACCTGCCAGCGCTGAATGTAACCGCGGCCGCAGCCAGGGACAATAAAGAGTCGGTTTTTCGATCGGCCCCCGGCGCCGCCCGGCGCGTTTGTCCAGCTGCGCCCGCCCGCTCGCTCGCCGCCTGGGGCCCCCGAGGCGTGTGACCGGGCCCGGCTGCAGGCTGCCGAGGCCGGGTCTCGGGGGCCGTTGGGGGCACACGCGCCCCTGGAACAGCCTCGGGTCAGGCCAGCTCTGCTCCGGGCCCCTGTGGGGAAGCGGGGAGGGCAGGGGCTGCGCTTCGCTCAGGGCTGCAGGCCCAAGCCGAGCTCCCAGCCGGCCTGCACCTCGTGCTATTCCCCAGCCCGCAGGGCATGACGGCGGGCGGGGAAGCCCTCGGCGATGGCTCTGGCCTTGGGCACCGCACTCCCCGGAGCCCTGGGCTCGGCACGGAGAGCGCCGCGCTGGGCCCTGTGCCCTGGCCAGCGCGCCACGCTCACCCGTGCCACTCCCACCAGAGCTGGCATGGCTGCTGCCCCGGGCAGGGCTGACACGCCCGGGGTGGGTGCAGACGTGCTCAGCGGCTCCTACTCGCCCTGTTGCCAACACAAACATCGCCACAGTTCCTGCGAAAGGGCTGTCGCGGCCGCCCAGCTCTCACCAGAGCTGACGGCTCCCCGCCCAGGGCAGGCATCAGCCGGCAGCCACCGGCGTGGCACGGAACCCCGGCGTCCTGACCCCCACGCCAGTCGGTGCCCCGGCCCTGCTCATGGCAGCACAGAGCAGGGACAAGAGGCCCAGGGCTCGATGGGGCCTGTGGGCAGCCGGGCCCGGAGGCAACGTGGCCTGCAGCCAAGCCCACCCCGGCGTCAGGGCAGCCGGGAGCCAAGGCGCCAAAGAGCCTTCAGGGGTCAGCAAAAGCTCTGTCCCCGGTGAAACCTCATGCAGATGACTGAGTTACCCACTTGGCATGTAGCCGCTAACGTCACCTGATGGGCAGCACACCCTGCGCCCAGCTGCAGGGGGGCAGACGGGCCTGGGGGTGCCGGGGACGGGGCACCTGGGGGCTGCTAGGAGAGCAGGTTGACACTGGGGCTTCTGTGGGTCTGGTGCAGCAGGGAGGGAGGTGGGCAGGATCAGGCCCCTCGGGTTGCCCAGGGCAGGTGCCAGAGTGGGACAGCAAGCCAATGGCGGCTGCCTTCCCGCCGCGCCCGCTCGGCCGGGGGCCTGCGGCTCTCAGGGCCAGGGCCCCAGCTCCCCCCGGGTTGTGCCCCTGCCCGTCAGGCAGGGCTGGAGCCAGCGGCTGGGCCCGCCTCTCCTGCGGGTGCAGCGCCATCCCCGCCCGGCGGGGTGAGCCCTGCCATCAGACTGCCCGGCGGCTGCTGCAGCAGGCCCCAAGAGACCAGGCCCCCCAGCCAGATCCCGGCCCTCGCGACACAGCCACGCCGCGCCCGCACGGGGAACACGGGGCTCTGGCAGTGGCCTGTTCTCCCGGGCACGGCCCCATTGTGCCCCAGGCAGCGAGGGATCGTGAGCGGGCACCAGCCACACGGGCGGTGCCTGAGGATGGGCGTCCCGCCCGTGCGACCGGTGCTTTGGGATCATCACAACGGCAGGCGCGTAAACACACGTTTCACGGCCCCCAGGCACGGAGCCCGCCTTGCACCACGCGCGGCTGGGCAGTGACGAGCGGCCCCCGCCCCCGCCATTATTCTGCGTCTCTCCATCACGGCCCCTCTCCCAACCGTGCAGCCCCAGGCGCTGGCTGGCCCAGCCAGGGTCTTGTCAGCCCTCGCCCATCTCTGCGCCCCTCTGCTCCCCCTGGGCCCTCTCTGAGCCGCGGGGCCCGCCCGGGGACACAGCCTCCCACCCACGTACAGAAGGGCACGAGGGCGTTCCCCAGCCCTGCCCGGCTGTGCACTGAGACCTGCCCTGGCCCCTCGCCGGAGCCAGTGCCCTGAGCACCAGGCCCAGCATGGGGGTGAGCTGTCAGAGCACCCTGCAATGGGCAGGACTTTGCTCTGCCACCCCCCGGCTGCCCATTCACCCAGCGTGGTCAGTCCCCTGGAGAGCCGCCCTTGCCACTTGCCTAAATCACCTGGTGCCAGCTGCCAACCCTGCCGCTCCCTGCTCAGCCCAGCGCCAGGCCCAGACTGCAGCCCCTGCTCTTAATCCCCGCCCTGCCCTCTGTATGCTCTGTGCCAGCCCCTGCCCCCTTTGTGCCAGTGCCTGTCCCCTTTGTGCCAGCCTTTGCTCCTTCTCTGTGCCAGCCCCTGCACCTTCCCTGTGACAGCCCCGCCCCCTTGTGCCAGCCCCTGCCGCTTCCCTGTGCCACCCCCACCCCTTCTCTGTGCCAGCCCCTGCCCCCTTTGTGCCAGCCCCTGCCCACTTCCCTGGGCCAGCCCTGCCCCCTTTGTGCCAGCCCCTGCCCCTTCCCTGTGCCAGCCCTGCCCCCTTTGTGCCAGCCTCTGCCCCCTTCTCTGTGCCAGCCCCTGCCACTTCCCTGTGCCACCCCACCCCCTTCATTGTGCCAGCCCCTGCCCCCTTTGAGCCAGGCCCGCCTGCTTCCCTCGGCCACCCTCACCCCTTCTCTGTGCCAGGACCCTGCCCCTTCCCTGTGCCAGGCCTGCCCCCTTTGTGCCATCCCCAGCCTGCTTCCCTGGGCCAGTGCCTGCCCCCTTCCCTGTGCCATCCCTGCCCCCTTTGTGCCAGCCTCTGCCCCTTCTCTGTGCCAGCCCTTGCCCCCTTTGTGCCAGCCTCTGCCCCTTCTCTGTGCCAGCCCCTGCCCCTTTGTGCCAGCCTTTGCGCCTACCCTGTGTCACCTTTGCCCCCTTCTCTGTGCCAGACCTTGCCCCCTTCTCTGTGCCAGCCCCTGCCTGCTTCCCTGTGCCAGCCCTGCCCCCTTTGTGCCAGCCTCTGACCCCTTCTCTGTGCCAGCCCCTGGCCCTTCCCTGTGCCAGCCCTGCCCCCTTTGTGCCAGCCTTTACGCCTACCCTGTGCCACCCCACCCCCTTCTCTGTGCCAGCCCCTGCCCCCTTTGAGCCAGGCCCGCCTGCTTCCCTGGGCCACCCTCACCCCTTCTCTGTGCCAGCCCCAGACCCTTCCCTGCCCCTTTCCTGTGCCAGCCCCTGCCCCCTTCTCTGTGCCAGCCCCAGACCCTTCCCTGCCCCTTTCCTGTGCCAGACCCTGCCTCCTTCTCTGTGACAGCCCCTGCCCCCTTTGTGCCAGCCCCTGCCCCCTTCCCTGGGCCAGTGCCTGCCCTTCTCTGTGCAGCGGCGATGCAGCCCCGTGCCGGCCGGCCGTGCGATGCCCACAGAGACGGCTTCATTGCTAAGCACGTTCGTCGCCTGGCTTCGCTGTGAGCCCTGCGAAGCCCCGCTAAGGAGCGGTGTGAATGTCTGCAGCCCAGGGCCCGGCAGAGCTGGCAGGGCCAGGCAGCAGCCCTGGGGGGCCTTGGCCAGCGAGCTGGAAGCCTAGCCCGGCAAACCCTGCAGAGCAGCTCCCCGTGTGCCGTCTGCGCCCGGGCCTGGGGCCCGGCCCCTGCCCAGGGTGGAGCGGGCGAGGGAGGAACCGTCCACAGCCGCTGACATGCACAGCCTGGCCGGCTCGGCGGGCTCAGGAGCCAGGCTTGGGCCGCGGCCGCACGTAGAGACCAGGCCCGCGGGTGGCCGATGCGCCGGGGCCGGGGGGTCCCTGAGCTGGACCCGCTCCCCGGGCTGCAGAGGCCGGTGAAAACCCCCCGGCAGCAGGGAAGGTCACAGCTGCATGGGGCGGGGGGGTTCTGCCAATCCCAGAGTGGGGGAGTCCCAGCCCCGGAGCAGGGGAGCAAGAAGCCAGTGGCTGCACCGAGCACGTCCCCCCCCCCACTCCCGCAGCTGCACCAAGCACTGCCCCCCGGTCCCCCCCTCCCCCCCCGGCCGCACCGAACACGACCCCCCCACTCCCACAGCCGCTCCGAGCACTGACCCCCCCCGGTCCCCCTCCCCCCCATCTGCACCGAGCACGGACCCCCCCCGGTCCCCCTTCCCCCTGGCTGCACAGAGCACTGCCCCCCCCGGTCCCCCTCCCCCCCCCTGGCCGCACCGACCATGGCCCCCCCCCCAGTCCCCCTCCCCCCAGCTGCACAGAGCACTGCCCCCCCGGTCCCCCTCCCCCCCAGCTGCACAGAGCACTGCCCCCCCGGTCCCCCTCCCCCCCCTGGCCGCACCCGACCATGGCCCCCCCCCAGTCCCCCTCCCCCCAGCTGCACCGAGCACTGCCCGCCCTGGTCCCGCTCCCCCCTCCCCCGGCTGCACCGAGCATGGGCCCCACCCCCCGGCTCCGCGGCTGCACCCAGGTCTTGGCTACGCCACAGAATTAGGTCAACCAGCCCCGGCAGCGATCACAGCAGCCAGCGGCTCATAGCCTCCCTGGGCACCTTCTGCTCATGGTACCAGGAGTGTCTCCCCCGACTGAAGGTGCCGGGAACTGACAGCTGGGGGCCCCGCCCGGCGCGGGGTTCACAGCTGGAGCCCCCTGCTCCCCACACTGGCAGCCCCAGGGCTCAGCCCCAGGGCAGAGGAGAGGGGCTGCCCCTGTGAGCCCCGTGCGGGGCCGCCAGCCGACGCACGGCGGACGCTGTGTTGCCCTGACTACATCCCCCGGGCGCGGCGCGCGCTCGCGGGGGCGGCATTACGGGGGCTGATGCAGTGGGCGACTGACAGGGCCGAGGGCCCCGCTGCCGTGGAGACACCGAGAGCGCCGGGCGAGGCGAGCGGCTGTACCGCGATCCTAAGGCTGCCCTGTGGACTGGCCGGAGGCTCCCGGGCCGCAAGCGGCTCTGTAACATGGCAGCACGGGGTAGTAAACCAGCGTGGGAGTTAGATATTAGCCAACCTCCGCGATGGATGTTATTAGCCAATCGTAGCTGATCAAATAATCATACTTGGCCAGTCATTTTACGGTGCGAATAATCGATGGCTATCGAAACGTGCGGTTTACGCAGGAATCGCTCGCACTCTGGGAAATGAAACCCTGAATTCCCACGGCCAGGGCTCTTTGGAGGGACACCGAGTCCGAGTAGCTCAGGGCTATTGAATTACATCCCATTGCTCGCTCCAGTCTGGCCAGGTCAGCCAGAGCTTCCTGGAAACTTCCGAGCCTCCCCCAGATTGACCAGCCTCCCGGCTTCCCATCGGCCCGTTTCATTCGCACGCTCCTGCTGCTGAAGGAGACTGGGCCCCAGGCCGATCCTGGAGACGCTCCCCAGGTCACCTCCCTGCGGGGCGATAGTTCATCTTGCAGCACAAGCCTTCGGCCAGGTCCTCCCCACCGTACCGGGCTCCGACTGAGCCCCAGCTTCCCGAATAGTAACTCGCTTTCCTGTGCCAAAGGCTGCCCTGAAATCCCAGTGTATCGGGTCTGCCGTATTCCTTCCTTGAGAAAAGAACGGAGTTGTTCCGAGGGGAACAGGTGAGTCTGGCCCGGGCTGCCTTGGTAAGCCCAGCTGCATTACGGCCTCTTTCCCACGGACCTGCAGGAATTTTGTTCTGCTTTCCTCCCCCGTTGGTTCTAAAGCCTTGTGTGCTCCCAAGGGCAGACTAACGGGTCTGTAATTGCCCGGGTCGCTTTGCGTCCCTTTCTTAAATACCTGCACATCAGCTGTTCTCCAGGCACATGGTCCTTTGTTCTCCAACCCTTTAGCTCTCACCTTGCAGGGGGGAAGGGCCAGGCCATCAGTTGCCAGGAAACAGGGTGTCGGCCATTCTCTGTGTCCAGACCCCTGCACACACCTGCCCTCTAGGGCTCTGCAAGGATCATACACCCTTATCCCACCCCCTAGATACTTAAGATCTGCCTAGGGGAAACTGAGGCACCCCCACACTATTCAGAAGAAACATTAAGATCAGTCCCACTTCGTCACATCTCTCTCCTCTTCGAGATCGAACTGAGCGGGGTCACTTTAGCCGGTGACCTGGGGAAGTTCGAAGCCACCAAAGTTCCCATGGATGCCCCAGCATCTCTCCCATTCCTTGGTAGGAGTTACACCAGGCCCTTCCAGTTTCATGCCCTCCCTTAGGTCGGGGCTGGTTGATAGCACTCGCAGGCCGCATGTGGGAAGGTTTATGCGGCCCGTGCCCTTTTGCCAATCCAAAACCCCAGGGGGTCAAACTGGGATTGGGTCTTCTCCCCAACAAGCTGGCCAAACACAGCCACTTAACCACAGGACTGTTTAATGTTCTTAACAGCTTTCACTCCATCTGAGACCTTCTCAAAGCTATCCACCCTGGATCTTTCAACAGGAAAGTCAGTGGATCCATTCACAACAGAAAATTTCTGGCTGTTAGGAACTGAAACTTTCTTGATTAAATCACTTTCAAACCCTTCAGTTGCAGTAAACTGCTTTCAAAGACTCCATGAGGATTCCTTTTCCAAGGGGCTTTTCTATGCAACAATTCACCCCTCACAGAAATTCTGCTCTTACCCTCTTTACCTAGGGCTTGCTCTAGAGGAACACTTTCCTGAGCAACAACAGACTCTTTCTGGGTCTCCCTTACATCCAGAATCACCTCTGGCCCATCCGGCGGATTCCTACACAATCCCCTTTCAGGCAAACTTACAGACTTCCTAGATAAAAGGTTAGAAGCATTCTCCTTCCCTTTGCCACACACAAGTTCAGGAATCTTTTCCTTCTTGCTACAGGTTTCCACACCCTCAGCAGGTAACACAATCACATCACCTTCATGCTCTCCTTGTGCCCTGGCTAGGATCTCACCCTGATTAGACAGAGTTGCTGCATCCTTTCCAACAACACACTAGCAACAGGCAAAATACAAGCACCAGAATAGTCTGGGCTCTGGGATTTTACATAGCAGACACAAACTTAGGACCCTTCCCTTCCTGGGCTTTAGCTGAATCCAGAACCAGCTCTGAGACAACTGCACTACCCTCAAGCATCACAGGCTGAAAGGCCCCTTCCGTCTGCTCCACAGACAAAGAGCCGGACACACTTTCTCCTTTCCCAGACACCCAGCTTGGGATCTCATTCCCCTTGTCCCAGCACACAAGGCTGGTAACAGACAACTGCTTGGAGATCA